>NW_019384545.1:376456-385315 GCF_000671375.1 Centruroides sculpturatus | reverse complement strand
CGGACATCACACCTTTCTTCGATGAAGCGCATGTTATTCGCACCACCCAACACACGGAACAACTAAGAACTTTGGAGGCACTGGAAATATTTAAAGCCGATCGTAAATCCGCATGCATTAATTTCAAAGAAGAAATAAATCTCTCTGCAGCATGGCAATTTTTAATTGACGATAAATCATAATATAGTTTATAAGACAAGTTTTATGACGTAATGCACACAATGATTCCCCATTGGTAGAAAATTACATTTGAAATAACAAGTGGATTCCTTCCGTTTTCGGAATTTTTTCGAAAAATAGCACGTTACGTTTTTTCAAAAACATTCGAATTAAAGAATCCGGTTATAACGAAAGATATAAAGAAGTAAGCCTGAAGAAGATCCCAGGAGGGGAATCGAAAACGTTCGCCGATTTTAAAGAATTTCGCACCGGTTAATGGTTAAGGGTAGGCAGTTGTTGGTTGTGAAGTTATACAACCCGGTGTGGTAAGAAAGCATATTAATTATATATATATATATATAACTCATTGAACAGGTATCCGTCTGTCCGCGTAACGGTATGCCAAAAACGGGCACTAGAGGCACCCTAGTGAAGATTTTAAATTAACAATAAATTATTTTTATTTGTAATAGGAATTTATTATTGATATGAATTTATTATTTATACCACGAAATGGTATAAATAATTTTTATATGCCTTGATTAACTTTGCGCAGCACGTTTACAACATCCCATGTCTCAGTAAACGTCACGCATTGACTCGAGAAATTTGTTGAAAAAATGGCAGATATATTTAAAATCAAGGTTTACAAGTGAAGGTAAATAAACAAATTAAACTCTTTTAAAGTATTTATAGAATGTTTAATAGGTAGAAATATAGATCCGTATGATGCGATTGGGATGGTAAAATTTACCCTCCAAATGAAGGAGTGACGACCCCCTCTGTGCGAACAATAAATGTCTAATGAACCATACCCCTACGTGTGACCCTTCCCAAGATATAGCCGTCCGAAAATTATTCTACGGGTCACGTGACCACCTGTTTGCCACAATTTACCCTGCGAATGAGTGGGTCAGTAACCCCCGCTTATTCGCGAGCGCACGGTAATTTTTTTTCATGTGCGGTAGGCTCCCTTTTGACCACGGTGTCACATGACCGGAAATGACGTAGGCAAATTTTCAGGGGCTTATATCTCACGAAAGGTCACATGTAGGGGTATGGTTCCTTTAACTTTATTGTTTGCACAAGGGCTACAGTTTGGGGGTCACCAACCCTTCATTCTGAGGGTATATCTTACCATTGGGACTTTAACAGAGCTGTAAAGCATATTGATAGGAACAAAAAAGTCAAAGGAACTGTGCCTCATGGAAATTTGTAAAGAATGCCCACTAGGGGGCGTCCTGGGCTACTAGTATAGAATGAATAAGTATGAGTAATAAATAAATTTTAACTTGCATCTAGCAAGAAGAAATGAACAGAATTTAATTTTTGCTCTTTACATAAAAAAAATTCATTCTTTATACAAAAATCTAATTGTGAAAGCTCTTTGATTGATTTGATTTTATGTGGATATATAGTAATTTATAGTTAGTTATTTGATATAATTTAAATTTAGTCATTATATTGTAGATATCATAATAATACTTACTCTTCAATAGATGTTGATGTAGACGATTCTAAAATTTCTTTCTGAATTTCTTCACTTTTTACTGTTTCATGAATAGAATCTTCTACTTCAGTTTTTTTCTCTTGAGCTGATGCCTTAGTTACCGTCTTAGTTGTTTTTGAAGCTTTACGAGTAAGTTGAACAAAAGCCTTTTTATGGCTTGGTCCTAATGTGCTAGCTATTGCATTAGTTATATCACTGAAGACAGAACGCTTTTTTGGTCCTCCTTCAGGGGAGTTGTCAGCCAAACGCTTTATATTTTCCATTGTACTATTATTCTGCAAATATCTGAAAATATAATATATATATACTTTGAAATTAATGCATGCGGATTTACGATCGGCTTTAAATATTTCCAGTGCCTCCAAAGTTCTTAGTTGTTCCGTGTGTTGGGTGGTGCGAATAACATGCGCTTCATCGAAGAAAGGTGTGATGTCCNGGAATATATATTTTTTGAATGATATTGGAAAGAAAAAAATCTGTATGTATATTTTCTGTGAAAAAAATTTTAAAACTTTATTACTGAGTTTATAATTGAACTTTTATTTTTTAGCAATTTTTACATTATATTAAGTTTTACACACATAATTACCGTTAAGAGAGAAAATTTTCAAATATAAAAAAAGAAAAAAAACCTGTATGTATTTTTTTAAATAGATTTTATATTTATTCATCATTTTATAAATATGTTTTATGATTGTATTACTATTATTTATAAAAAGATAATTTCATGTGATAAATACAAGTACCGTATGAATGTAACTCGGGAAAAAAGAAGTGTGTAAAATTCTCAAAGGTACTAGTAATAAGTGTTCCGTTATGTCATTTGACATCTCTACGATGTTTAATTTTTTGTAATTTTGTAAACACAATATCTGTAATTATAATTCTGTAATTGTAATTGTAGAGCACTGAAGAGGAACTGGAAAATGAAACCAGTTCGAAATGCATATGAATTGAAAATACAATAAAAGAGTTTCTGGACCTGACTTGCTGTAAGATAGTCTACCGAGAGAAACATTTTCGGATTAAAGAGACAACCATTCACTGAACGAATATACAGCTACAATTAGTAAATTCAAAATTAATTTGCTTTGAAAGTAGCCATATGTATGTAGTTTTAACTAAAAGTAATATTACTACATTTATATCTATAGATTTTTTAATAAAGCATATAATCTCATAGAACAAATTATATATCTTTAATCCCTTTATATATCTTGCTCATTGGTCTGGTGACAAGGGGAGACCAATCAGCAAGCAGAATTGAGGGGAAAACAGATAAAAACACATGTTTCAAGGATGCAAAGTTCTTTGTTCTTTTGCTCCAACAATTCAATACTTCCTGGAAATCTGCTGTTAGTTTTCCATCCACCTCAGAGTTACGTTCACCCTCCAGTAATTGTTCTGGTTTGTCAAAATTCATCTTTTCCCCAAGGACTATTATTTTGAAGCTGCGTAGTGTGCCCCGGGGCTGTCAATCTCAGCAACTGTCAACAAGGAACCAAAAGAAAACTTCCTATGGAACATTCAGACTTTTGTTTGGACTCTCTCTCTCCTTAAACAGTGTGGCAGCAGAGAAATAGAAATTGTTTGTAAGATATAAGATATTAAATAGTAAAAAGATGGAAAACCTGTCTCTGTGAGTATTTCATGCCCACACACGAATGTCTTGATCCCTTGACCATCCCAACAATCACACACAGTTGGCAAACCTTACAGTGGTGTCAGAGAAGTGGGATTTTAAGTTTCTGATCTCCACTCCCATTGGCAGCCTCACATTAGTTCATGATTGCATACATATAAATTTCAGATAAAACATTTTATAGAAACAAAGCTTGTTTCCATCTTAGTAGCAACAGAAGCATCCAAAACAAGTTCATAAAAGATATGCAGTTAATCTATTGTCCACTACAAAATGTAATTGCATCTTATAGATAGAAGTAATAGTAATATTACTATTTAAAATTTATTCTATCATTTAATTCATTAAATTGTATAACTCCATCATTCTTTCAATTTTATAGTTGGAATTATTTTCACTAGTTTAATATAGTAAATGTGCTTACATAAAGGCTCTCTCTCTCTCTCTCTCTGAAGAACCTCTTTTCATTTTTAATATCCAAAGTTCACAAAACATACATTTCTCAATATATTATTTTTAACCAATGTTTATGTAGGAAAAAAAAAAAAAACATATTTAGAGGAGTGCAACTTAGAGGGCAGGTGGGCATGTGTCCAAGTTGCCAGGTAAGAGGACACTGACAGCATCAGACTGGCAACAAATTTCAGCCTGAAAATAATACCAAATATAGACTTATATATATATATGGGATGTTAAGAAATTAGACCAACAAAATGAAATAGTAGAGAGGATCAATATAAGAAATTTTGGTGATATGAACTGGGATTGACATTCCCCCTTACAAGATTCAGATTCTTAAACTTTGAAGTAGTTGCTGCCCTGTGATGCTAAATACCAAACAGAGAAGCCTGACATTACTGTTAAGTATCTACCATCCATAGGGTGATATCATTCCATTATCAGGACCCCAATCTAAGCTATCGGTACATCATCCAACCATTCTTCATTCTTCTTTCACTATCAAGTTCGTAAGTAGTGAAAGTCTTAGTTTTAAGCTGAATTGTGTTATAAATAGTTGTCGTGGGAAGATCAAGCGAGAGTGGAGAATTAGTGTAAATACAAATTTGGTTCTTTATAACGGGCAGACTGAAATTTGTCTCCTCTAATTAATCAATTAGAGGGGACAAATCAATTCAATTAATAAATGCAATTTGACAGGTATTAGCCTTGTCATAATTGTAACACATTTCACACAATATTCTTTATCTGCTGGAGAAGATTAATCTGGTTAAGTTGTCAATCATCATTTATTGTCATACATATTAATGCTATTAAACTTCTGTCTTATTGTTGGAATTAAGCTTATGATACCAAGAAACCATAAACTTTCCTGTAGTTATTCATTCATTTCACAAGAACTGTAGTACAGTAATAGTGAAAAAGAAAGAGTTCTAAGATTCAGACAATAGTGTTTATTTGATAAAAGTTCAAGTATCATGTCACGAAGGCAATTTGCCAACCACTTTTAAGTGTGGGAAGATATTTGGTTTTCTCACATTTATGATGAAATATGTGATCTTAACATCCTCGTGGTGGCTAAAGTAATTTTTAATAAATTATTTATTGAAAAAAGCAAAAATGTACAAAAAATTACCCCTACTCAATAACTACAAAGTAGACAAAACACTATAGTGATTTTTATTAGTCACTTAGATTATAAATGACATTATAAATGCAAGAATACCAAATACATTTCTTACCCCTTAAAGTGGCTAGCAAATTGCCTTCATTACTCAACATTTGAACTCTCATTGCCTAAACCAGTGTTTCTCAACCTCTAACAAATTGTTGCCCCTTCAATGTAGTATAGCCCCCTTCGCTTCAAAATTCCAATACCGAGGGCCATAGCTAATGTCAAACTTTGTACTGCATTGAATAGACTAGTGACTAGTATAACGTTATTTGTTTAATTATTGTACGATATAACAAATAAAATATCTAATTATTCTTAATATAATGTTTTACTATATCACCCAGAAAATTGTTTTTTGCCCCCAAAATATAAATTGATACTAATCACCCCCTCAACATGAAAAAACGCCCACATGGGAGAAATATCACCCCCACTGAGAAACACTGGCCTAAACTGACCTTCATCCACCCTTCTGTTCATAATAACAGTTTCATTTTTCTTTTTTGTTACTTCTGCTCAGGTCATTTTTGATGAATTAATAATTAATCAATGTTTATGTTTTGTTGTAATTTTTGTTTCATTTAAAGTATCTTGTTAAATCTGTTTGCTATTTAGAATTCAATTAATATGTTATTTTTCAGCTGAAAAGATAATATACTGTATATAAAAACAATTTGAAACAGGATGCAGGTTATATGCTGATTTTAAATTGCAATTACAATATATATACAGACTTTAACAGACTTCGATACAAAAATGAAAATTTGTGAACTGGCAAAGAAGTTTGATCCCATTGAACGTACCCATTTTTATAATGGGTATATATATATCGTTATTAAATACCCATTTTAATAATGGGTATTTAATAACGAGTTAAACGCGTTAGTAACAAATCGTTCGAAAAGTCTAACGAAATAGGAATAACAATGATGTCATTCTCGTTTAACTCGTTCAACTTTATGAACATACCCAATGTTAACTTTACATTCCAAAGATAAAGTTTTTCTTTTCTTGTTTGATGCAGAAGAATTAGTTCTACTTCGTTTGGATGACATAGTACAGTCTCTCAAGTCTCCGTAGATATAACAAACACAAAATAAATTGTAGCTATGTGTGGATTCCGCACGACACATCCAAACATGTAAGGTGAACAATAGTGTGGGGGGAGTGAGTAATCAAGGGTTGCGTGGCGCTCAAACAAAAGACGAATCGCCGATATTTGAAAATCGCGTAACTCCGGGTTCGCGTAAGTCGGGGTATTACTGTATTTAAAATAACATTGTTAATAAATACACTAATCCTTTTTTGTTGTTTGTCAATCTTCTTCAATCATGTGTTGTCTATATTTTCATAGACTTTTTGAATGAAATAATAATGTTTATGAAAAAATGTATACAAAACCACATAAGAAAAATTGGTAATCCCACTTAAATTGCAATGTTGGGTTAGAAAATTTTATTCTACACTATACTGTGTTAGTGTAATAAGTGCAAAATAATCAAAAGTACAAAACTGACATGATATAATAAAAATTTAATATTAAATAAGATTATCATTTTAGTATACCTCACATTAGAAAATCCCATCAAAATTGTCAAAACCACTATATTCTGATTAAAATTTTGGCCGTCAGCATTTTTGGCCACGATACCAACTTTTTCAAAATTACAAATTTCGAGTATTCTATTCCTTTAGAACAGAACTCTCAAAATCTGTAATTCTGAAAAATTCGAAAAAGATTAATAAAGCTACAATTGCCGTGACATTGGACTAAATAATGGCTAAAATAATTATAAATTACCTATAAATGCGACCTAGAGGGATGCATAAAGACATATATTTGTTGAAAAAGATCAGCAAGTAATATTCAGCATTTGCATCTACAATGTAACATCATTGTTATCTTTCTGTAACTCTTTATTACTCCTTAAGCTAAGGAGTAAATTTGTACATATTGTATCATTTTGTAAAAACTACACTTTCTATTTTGAAAATAAAAGCCGACGCGGACGCCATGAATCTCCCCTTTCACCATCTTTCCTATCTCACTTTTATTTCACCTTCATCTCTACTCTACTACTACTTTTCTTTAATCTTCACCCTCGGGCAATACCAATGGGTAGTCCCGAGTCTTCATCCCCTTTCTGCTAAAATGTAAAATGTTGAAAAAGATCTATATAACATCATTAAACGTTTAAGTACAATAAAATGTTCTTTTAACAAAGTTTAAGAATTGATAAAAATTAAATTGCTAAACAATGAACTGAATATTTTGAAATATCCATTTATTTATGCAGATGTTTTAAGCGGATATTTAAGTAAAAACTGGATGTGAATCTTAATTTAGTATAATGATGAATATATTTTATATTTGATTTTTTACATCTCACCAAGATTAACAATTCTTTTAATAAAGCTCATAATCAAACATTTTCAGATGAAAGTTACTTTTACAATTTATCCATATAATTATGTAGCCTATACATATAAGTACAGTACATGCATGAAGTATCTAAAAGTAGTTTCTACCAACAGAAATATGAAATCTTCAATAAACAATATGGCTTCCATTATAATCTATTATTATTATAGATAGAAAGCATCTTTAAATATTAGATATGTTTTAAAATCTCTCTTACAAAAATATAATCAAACAATCGATTTGATTGGACAATTACATTCCTCCTTTGATAAGAAAAAGCTAAAAATGTTCATCAATGTTACTTTCAATAAAGTTGTTACTATTTAAAAAGTTTACACTCGATCATAAGAAAAAGATTTATATTATAAAAACTTACGTTCAGTATTTATAAATTATTCGAATAACTTTCAAAAATTTGCACACACGAACGCATTCCTTCCTCAACGTTTCGAAGTTCGAATTGACGCCATCTCACGTCGTTAAATCTGATTGGCTACTTTTGGATCCAAGAAACCAATGATACTTGCTTTTACAACTATTTTTTTTTATTTGTTTTCTTTTTTTGATTGTTTGTTTTTTTAATGTTTGATTTTTCCATNGTAGTTTTGCCAACGTCATTTGTGCAGTGTGTGGTCTAGCGTTATCATGCAATAAGATAGGAATCGATCTGTTGACCAATCTAGGCTGTTTTTCTTTAAGTTTTTGCATCATTTCGTCCAGTTGGTTGCATTATATTTCTGCTGTGATCGATGAGCCATTTCATGAATTCATAATGGATCACACCTGCAGCAAACACTCATCATCAGCGTCTTTTAATGAATATTGCGCTTTGGAGTGTGTTTTGGAGATTCATCCTTGTCCAACCACTGTGCTGAACGTTTGCGATTGTCATATTAGATCCATTTCTCATCACAAGTGAAAATTCGATTCAAAAATGGATCAGATTTGTGACGAGAAAGCAGCATCAAGCAAGCTTGCAAATACTTTTGTTTCTGTTTTTCATTCAGTTTATGTGAAACCCACTTATCCAAGTTTATGTGAAACCCACTTATCCAACTTTTTCACTTTACCGATTTGAGCTAAATGAGTTAATATTGTTTGTTTGCTAACATCAAATTTCAACGATAATTCATAGGCACTCTCAGATAGGTCAGACTCAAAATATTATTACCTACATATTTCATCCTTGACGACCTAATAGTTAGGGGAGACCGGGGCAACTTCGGCATACGGGGCAAGTTTGTCAAGCGCTTTTTTTAAAAAAACAAATTAAAAGGAGACTTTGGTTATAGGTTAGGCAGTTGAGTTTTATTGGTGGCTTGTTGAGTGTAGTGTTTTTATTGTTCTCCAACAAGCGTAGTTGAATTATCAAGCAAATTTTCATTTTCGTTCAATTCCATATAATATTTTTTTTCCATTTATATTGAATTGGCAGGTTTTGTTATAATTCCATGATAACGAAAGTTACTTTTCCTGTTAGAAGGATGTAACTT
>NW_019384545.1:356684-376205 GCF_000671375.1 Centruroides sculpturatus | reverse complement strand
ACATATTTGAATGCAATACTCAAAATATTATTACCTACATATTTCATCCTTGACGACCTAATAGTTATATAAATTTAGTTAAAAGACTTTTTAATTTCTTAAATGATGATTGAAATGTATAAATTATATTTGTATGGTACTTCCAATAAAGGAATTTTCCTTAATCCAATAAAATTGGTTGTTATTAATATTGGGCTGCGATTTTCAAATTACAGACCTATAATGCCCACTGGCGTCCGGCTGTCTTTCCTCAATCTCGAGAACAATCTTAGATACATGAAAGTCGAAACTAGATATAAGAAGATTAGGGGCATGGGGTCCCGTTTAACAATATTCGGTAAATGTTCAGTTAGGATAATCGTTGCTCCAATAATGGAGGTGCCCCAATGGCGGCACCTCCATTATTGGAGCAACGATCGTTTCCACTACTTTTTTTATAAGCGAAATCGATGTTTTATTTCGTATTTTTTACATAAATCACACAACCTCCACAATTGTTGACTCTTCGCGTGATATTCGTCTTTGAAGATCAGTTTTTAACACGTATCAATCGACACGTAGCGAATATGCACTATCCTCCATGCTTCGCAAATAGACATGCACTTCGGTGCTCGCTATCGCTCGCACCTCAGCGTCCGAGTAGTGGCGAGCCTCCAAACCTCCCTAAAACTACTGTATATAACATCAATTACTCCACGAACAGTCAAGTGGGCCACTCGAAGCTGGCACAGTCGCGTGGGCTAAGTTGTTACCGCCATTGGGGTTACCTAGGTGAACATCTACCCTATATTCGAACTTCCAGTTTGGATCGGGAGTCACGTTGATTTCAATTCAAATATTTTCTCCAGAATGAAGTTATAATAGATAGATAGCCAGCATGACGCTGTTGTTAACAGGAAAAGTATGTTTGATGTACAAGGAAAAAATATTGCTAAAATTGAGATCCTTTATTTCCAAATTAAATGAATTAAAAGTATGATTAAAAATTGCAGCCACGATGTCAGGCTTAGGCTTGTGACGATGTCACATAAATAATTATTCGTTAATCAATGTATTAATATGCATAACATATAGATCAGAAAACTGATAATACTTTAAAATTTTTAAGATCCTCTTTGTTTAAATAATAAATATTCAATTTCTTGATCAAAATTATGCGTAAAAGCGATTTTTTAAGTAATCAATAACTAATAAATTAGGTTGCAAATTATAATATACATGAACGTTTTGAAATAAATTAACAATCATCCAACTGCTATGATAAAATAAATCAATAAATTAAAAAAATGCGATTAAAATCATGTTATTTAATTAAATAATATTATTTTTCAATTAGTAATATAGAAAATGTAGCAATTTTAATTATAAAATAGTTTAAAATAAGCTTTGAAAAATGAATTTTTTTATTTTATTGTAAAAAATGTTTTATATAATATATATTTTTTGTTTAAAATATAAATTTGGCCAAAGGCATTTTTAATATATTTAAAACTTAAAATTTATACAATTTTAAAATTTGAATAAAATAAACATTAAGAATTACGATAATTCAATTAAATGTATTTGAAAGTATTGATGATTTAATAAAAATATTAAAAACAATTCCATTTACATCTTAAATTTAGTTAAATTATATTTTATGAAAATATACTTAAATTATTTACTTTTCTATTGCGTAACTTTTTTGATATTTAATTTTACAAATGATTAGAATTAATTAAATTAGTAATTCTTTTAAATTACATTTTCTAATATTGAATTTATGTTAGTGAAAAATGATTTGATCTTGTAAAAGTTAAATTTAATAAATTTTATGAAGTTATATAGTTCAAATATTTTTAGATTTTATTTTAAAGCGTGGCAGATATGATATATAGAAGATATCACATTTCTTTACGAGAGAAATTTGCCACTGGCAAAAATTTGATCAAAAAATAAATTCGAAGTGTTCCATTCGAATTACGATTATTAATAGCAATTTCACTGTCATTATTATATTGATACTCTTTACTCAGATGATGATTTTCTTCCGTTTTCTATTCTCATCCCTCTGAAAAATTCTTGAGAATTATTATTTTTAATCGAAAATTTAAATGATACGTTACCAGGGAGAAAATCTGGAAAGGAGGGAAATGTCTGGAAATTTTGTAATAGAGAAAAGTTAGAGAAACACTTATGTTTCGTGTAAAGTTAGGGAATTCTTTTATTTTTTTCGAAATTACAAACACTAGACTGAAATGAAGGAACTTTTAAAGTTAAAAAATCTTTTGAATCGTTTTATGTTCTCCGACGTTATTTGTGTAAAAAAAAATGTAAAAACGAACTTAATTGAATTAATTTAACGGGCATATACGGGCATATTTTTTTTTTTTTTTTTTTTTTTCAATTTATAGCCAAGGTTTAAACTTTCATAAATCATGTGATAATGCAGGTTTATTCAATTCAAATGTTTATTAACATAAAAGGTAGTAGCCTGTTACAACCCTTGTAACAGGCTACTGCCTTTTATGTTAATAAGCATTTGAATTGAAAATTGAATTAGATTAGATTATTCAATTTGGAAATAGCTTTATTTGGGAACTGCCAATATACATGATGTTAATTGTTTCTTTCACTTATTCTACTTTCCTAAAGTTCTCAGATATACAGTATATTAAAATTATATATGCAATTTAAATATTTTAAATATGGCTAATAGTGTACGTTTTGTACGCCTTTGGTTAATCATTAGATGTAAGAAAAACTCGACAAATCTTTGCCGTTTTATATGAAATGCTAATTTGATTATAAGCTTCATCGGAGTTTCGTTATTCAGAGTGTATACTTTCCAAATATCCTTAAAAATTGAAAATTTCGTAAATATCGTAGCCTGAATATCAGTATATTCTTTTCAGGTCAGATTTAGCCGTTTGGTCGAGAGCTAAATATTTCTTCCGATATTTCACTATTATTAGTTTTTATGTTTGCACTTGTTAGTCTATATTATTGTTTTCATTTACTGAACATCTATCATTGCGAATATATTGTCTTTCAATAGCCATCATGGAGATAATGTAAAGACTGATCGCAAAAACTCTATGTCAGTACAGTAGCATAAGCCAATAACTTTTGCCCTAAAATCCTCCAAGTATCCGTTTTGCAAATGCAAGATTTGTTAAAAATTTAGTTTGATGTTTTGCGATTTATAAATAATTTTTCGATTATAAAATACAGATAAATCCTTTTTTTGTTTTTAATGTTTGACTTTCAGTTCTGTGGGCACTAAGATGGACTTTTTCTGGATCCATTGTGGATTCAATCAGGCTCACAATAGGGTGGTTGTAACATATCCGGAACAGATTGCCTATGAAAAATTTTTGGGGTTCTCTTTCTGAATTCGATCCAGGATCTTTCGCAGTGTTTACCGTCTCGGCCATCCAGCCGACAGTTGTATTAGTTAAAGTGTATAGGTTCGAAGAGATGAGAAAAATGCTTTATTGTTTAATAAAAGGAATAAATCATTAAATAGGCACATCTAATTTTATTAACACTAAAAAGTATTCAAATCTAAATTATCATTATCATAAAAATGAAAAAAAAATAATAATTTAATTGTATGATTTCAGTGTTAGAATTAATCAGGAGTAAGAATTGAATGAATTTCGGAGAACGAGCAACGAATGTAATTCATTGAAAACAATGAGAATAAGGTAGCCCAGGCTGCTAATTTGTTTTGTACCAACTACTGAGTAGTTAGTAACTAACTACTATTGAGTATCGATAATAAGCTGATTAACAATGTTGGTAATTACAGAGATTTGAAGTTAACGATTACAGTATTAAAATTCCTTTAGAAGTCAAATGACAGAATAACTCGGTCTCTATTGTCATGCGATGAGAATTTCCGATAAAGTGACATACTAGTTCTTGGTTCTCGAATTAGATTATTTGCTCTCTTGCGGCTTATAAGGATCGGTTCCGAAAACATTTCAGCAGAATGAGCATTATTTCATTTTTATGGAAAAATACTATCCTCGAATACTCGAATACTAAAAATTATCCGCGAGTATTCGAGATCTTCGCTTGTGCCAACGATAGATCTGACATCTAGCGGTATTAGCGCGAACTACGTAATGGCGGATGCTAAGAGTATAAAGTCTGACTGCAGTAAAGTCTGTGGTCTGTTAGAATTAGAAAGTGTTCAAGCTACAATGGTAAATAATAAGTATTGCTGTGAATTTAGATATAAGTCTAAAGGTTCATCAAACTCAGTACATATGCGCACATTCCCAAAAAATAAATTACATCGAAAAAAGTGGGAAATAAAACTGAAGTTATCACTTCAGTATCACCAACACCTAATTTTGATGCGCTTAAAATTCTTTTATTTTTACAAACGTTTTCAATCTATCTAATATAGACCATCGTCAGGTTTAATATTATAAATGTTCCAAAATGGAACGTACCGTTTTTGAATATTTTACATATTTAAAATTCAGAAAAATAATTTAACTTTAAAATAAATTGAAAGTGTGTATATTAAATAAATAAAATAAATAAATAAGAAGTAAATAAAATAAATCAAAGACAAGTCTGTCCAAAAGGGATCACCATTGAAGTAAGACGTCTGTGTGTCACCGATTCTTTTTACTTTTAATTGGATGTTTGCGTTTTTTAAAGGACTTTTTTTACCTTTGGCGGCATGAAGCCTAAAAAGGAATTCCTGTCGCCATTAATGTGTATGTGTAGTCTGAAATGCAAAATAAATGGTAATCCCTCTTGGACAGACTTGTCTTTGATTTATTTAATAACAATCCAGCCATCGGACGGAAAAATTCAAAAAGTAAATACACAAATAAAATATAGAAAACAAAGCTAACTAGAAAGAAACATGATTTAAGGGTTTTTTTTCTAGTTAGCTTTGTTTTCTATATTTTATTTTATTTAATATACAGTACACACTTCTTTCAATTTATTTTGAAGTTAAATTACTTTTTTGAATTTTAAATATGTAAAATATTCAAAAACGGTACGTTCCATTTTGGAACATTTATAATATCAAACCTGACGATGGTCTATATTAGATAGGTTGAAAACGTTTGTAAAAATAAAAGAACTTTAAGCATAGCAAAATTAGGTGTTGGTGAAACTGAAGTGAATTAGTTGCTAAGAGGTAGATAGATATGAAGTTATCAGTTTTAAATTATAATATTAGCCTTATCCTTAAACCTATGAAAGTTAGCCTATTTTCATATAATCACCCACGCCCTCTTCAAGGCCCTAAATTTTCTTTGCGCAGGATTTGCCATCCACAACATAAAAATTAACCAAGATATACGAAAAATATCCCTTTTTTAGCATTTCCTCTCATTATAAGGCCTCTTTTCCGATCACCCACATATTCTAAAATGTCATAAGGTGTAATCATCATGACTTAAACAACTTCGAAATCAACTAGGATTAATGTCGGACACAAATGCGAATAAAACGTTTTGACTACAGAGAGAAAAATACATTAAAAAGACAACACACATGTAACTCTCGTATGTTGCCACGCACGCTATACCCTTTGTGGCAGCCATTTTGGTCGACTCATACGCCACCTATATTTACTGGCACAAGCGACTTGAATATTCCTTTGAGGAAAGAAACTCGAATACTACAAATACCTCTAATATCGCGCCATGGGTACAAACAGCGCCTCTTCGGTTAGAATTGCCAGATAGATAGTCAGTTATCCTCAGTGTCTGCATAATTTCCCAAATTAAGGCATTTTATCAAAAAATTCTCCACGATAATATCGATTATACAATTTCAATAATTTCAATACTCTTAACTTTTTATTGAAATAGTTTTTCGAAGAGTTGTTTATTGAATTTTCACATAATGCTTTGTTCTGTTTCATAATTTGAAGATATATCTAACATTGTATAAACTCTTGGAAGAAGAAAAAACATACGTAGAGCTGTATTTTAGTCCATATTATTATATTTTAAATCATAATAGGCCTACATTGTTACATTTTTTCCACTTTATGTACGCATATTATGATAATAAACCAAATACTATATATAGATATGTTCACATGCTTTAAATGTACTTTAATGAATAAAAGTTCTTAAATTTCATATTCTTTATTATATGTCTTAATATGTCATCTGTATTATGTCTTCATAATCTGACTTATAAAAACACACGCTTCCAATTATTTGTAGTTAATGATGATAATATATTAATAATTGGATACTTGACTGTTTATAATTGTATATATTTATTAAATTATTACGGATATATAAAACTTTATAAACTCAAGTTAAAACAGAAAATAATTTTATTAAAAACATTAAAATTATATTATTGAATTATTTTGAAAATTTTGGAACAAAAAAGAAATGGAAATTTTGAGTTAAAATCATAAACCTTATGTAAAATATAAAATTTAACTTGTGAAAAATTGTTCATAAAAGAATTAAACGGTAAAAACAGGAAATTTGTCAAATTTTTTTCAAGTGAGTTGCTTTAATCACAGAAAAACTTTTTGAAATTTAATAAAGTTTATGTTTTTATACAGTTGAAATATTTTAAAATTTCTTTTGGGATATAGCAAGATATAGGCTACATCATATTTTTTATAGTAGAAATTTACCACTTTAATTGAAAAATAAAATTTGTCATGTAATTCGAGTTAAATATATATAATCCTTCCTCCCTGTGAGCACTAAGGGAGCCTTTTTATCAAGCCCCTCTTGGGCTCGGTCCAATCTAGGGGACGGCTTGACGTTGAGGTCATCGATTTTGATCAAACTCGGTGAGGATATGGTGCATCTCCAAAGACTGATATGTGCCAAGCAGCAAGACGCACTACTAAAAAATTAAGCAAGAAAATTCACGTTGAAGATCGCATGACGAGCATGGAAANTCTAATGTCGACTGCTTTACTCACTTCTTCAGGATTTTTCGGAATTAATAGCATTATAATTGTATCGATCCCTAAGCCTATTAATTTCAACCTGGTTTGGATGCCATTCTAAGACCGTTGTTCTGACATTTTCCCACTTCTTCAAAAGATCTTTAATAGCAGATATCGGCATTAATCCTCTTTTTCAAAAGAAAACATACGTCGTCGAGTTTCTTGGTGTTCTTCATTCAAGAGTTCTTGGCGTTCTTCTACATGTTTTTTTTTTTAAACTCTTTCCGCCCTGTGGGCACTAAGAGGGCCTTTTTTGCAAGCCCATTATGGGTTCGACCAGGCCCACAATGGGGCTGCCGAATGGTGAGGGACCGGGCCCTACATATCTGAACGGACCACCCCCGAAAAATTCCTGGGGATTTTTCGACCAGTTCGGATTCGAGCCCGGGTTCCCAGAGCCGTAGGCTGCCACCTTTACCTCTCGGCCATCCGGCCGCTTCTTCTAAGTGTTGGTGTTCGTTATCCGATTTGTTCGTTAACCCATCACCCACTGTACCGGTGGTTGATCAAATGGTCGCGAGGATAAAGTGTTATCGTCTCTCGTAGGGTTCCGAATTCGAATCTGATATTTATCTTAGATCAGTGATTTTTAACCTGTGGGTCTTGTGTACCCTGTGTAAAGCTTTGCGACCTCCAGGGGGGTCGCAAAGCCTTACACAGGGGGTCGCGGGTAAAAGAAAAAGACAAGTGCTTGTAGGTCCTACACTACAATAAAAAAAAACTACACTCTCAGTGAGAAGGCTGTGCCGGTTTATTTTACAGTACAATTGGGTTTTTGATCGATATTTAGGTCTCAACAGAAAGAAACTTAAATACGTAGTTTTTAAAATCACTGACATAGTTTTAATATGGCCCTGAGGGTCGCCAGAATTTTTTAACTTATAAAGGGGCCGATTATTCAAGAAGGTTGAAAAGCACTGTCTTAGATGATAGGAGTTAGAGTGTTGTTCTCATTCTTTATCCATGTTCATCAAATTCTACTATAAGCTTATTTTTGAAATCTTCCGCTGTGGGCACTGACACGATCATTTTAGCAAGCCCCACTTTTTCGGCTTTGGGCTTCGGATTTGAGCACGGGTATACCAGAGCTGTAGGTTGCCACCCTAACCTGTTGTGTCCGTTAACTAAACGATTACTTGTTAACGTATATAATTAACTTTATTATAATACAAACGTAACTTTGTGCCTCCAGATCTAAGTGTTATAACAGCTAACGCACGACTGACTTGAGACAAAGGAACACGACAAAGTTCAGAGGTGCGGGGTCGTCTAACTAGGTCAAGAGTAATGTCAAGTAGGTCAAGAGGCAATCCCCTGGAGGTTTACATACATAACACTAACTGTTCGGCTATCCGGTCATCTCTACTATAGATGATGATCGCCAGATGATCGAGGTACAGTACAGTATCTTGCTGCTCTGTGGACCCGGATTCGAATTACAATCAGAACATCAGAAATCTTCGCAGTTTTACCTTGATATGACGGTTTCGTTTCTTATTACCCGTCTGGCCAAACTTTTTAAGCTTGAAAAAAGTCTTCTTGATGCACATGAGAAAAAATTTAAAGAAAAGGATAATATTTTAAGTCAAAATTTCTATTTAGGATAGCAGGCTCAATAAGTTAATCGAGTAAGGTAGCAGGTTACCACTCTAAAGACCCAGAATTGAATCCGGGCAGTCGATAAACCCCAGACATTTTTCAAAAAGTGCTCTGGTCAGAGCCACATTACGCTTTTCGTAGGCCTTAAGCACTTTAAACTTTAATTCCTTAAATAGAATGTTTTTTTGTCTTTTTTTAAACTATTTTTGAATTACAAAACAGTACAAGAATTATTGTTGCTGCAAAAGGAGTAGAATTTAGTATCCAGCTTTCTTATGAGTTCTTGAAAGTCTAAGCTTTGAATCACTGCTATTTTTCAATGGTGATGATAAACCATCTCCTTCATAACTGACAGTTTCTTCATTAGCTTGAGTCATAAATAATATTGCAAGTGTACATTCATGATTCAGGAAAGCCTATTTATAAATGTTAAAATTTTCTTAAATATAACCATTAAAATAATTAATTAATCTAATAATTTTTAATACGAACATTGCTCTTAGAATGTACCGGTATATGTCAATCTTAGGATCAAATTCTGAAAGAGAACGATTTTTTTCAACATTAATTAAATCGCATTAAAAATCATTTAAGATCTAATTTGTCTCAAACAAAATTATCATATTTATCTGCACTTAGCGTAGTGGGGGCGCCAGGAGCGGTCCGCCCCGGGCAGCACTTTTAGGGGGCGGCAAAATTTCACAATAAATAATAATAATATCTTGTAAAAATTTGAACCATTTCATTTCATATTTTTGTCGCATCTACGATTCGGACCGATTGAAATGCGCATGGAATTTTTCATTACTTATTCTGTGACGAAACTGAATTTTAGTCTTTTAAATTGAGATACCTAAATAAGCGGGTGGCGAAATTTTCCTCCTCCCCCGGCCGCTGACATCCACGCTACGCCAATGTCTCCACTTTACATAGAAAGTGAAATATTAAAACAGTTGCTAATTGAGGAAATTAGTAAAGATTTTTTAAGAGAAAAGTGTAGAAAAGTCTACATAAAATAAACTTTAATTCCCATAACTTCTATTTTCTCAATTTTAAATTTCGCAAACCTTTAATTTTTCGTATGCACTGGGCACTGTGCCTGAAGTGCCTAGTGGATAAGAGAGCACTGGGTCTGTCCGGATAGGTCAGGCCTCGTCACTCATTATCCGGCCACCCTATTCTGGACCTGGCTGAATCTACGATAGACATGAAAAAGGCCGTTTTAGTCGTGTTAGTGTCCACAGGGCGAAAAGAGTAAAAAAAAAAAAATCAATTAATCGAAATACAAGTTAAAATGAGTAAGATTAAAAATCATTAACCAAATTAATGAAAAGGAACAGCATGTTTAATTTTATTGAATAGTAAAATTTCGTCTTGTCACATTGAAATATTCAGAATTTCATTGCTGTGCTGAAGGATGGAAACGAAATCTTGATCATAATTGCCTGTGAAAAATCAAGAAATTACTTTCGAGTTCGCCCAAGATGACAGAGTGAATAAAACTAATGAACACAGATGGTTGTTAGTCGCAGGTTAGCATCTGACCAACGGGTATTAACCAATGCAAAATTAGGTTTTCTACGATTTTGCATTTCCTAAAACCCGCCGGCGGACGTCCATATACAGTATATGGATAACCAAACGGATATATACACGAAAATCCGTAAGATACATATAAGGCAACACTTAATCCGGTACTGGAAGTACATTAAGCCCCCTTTAACGCTGCCTCGCTTAACGCTGATTCGATATAACGCAGTCTGCTCGAAGCCTTAAAAAAGCTAAAAATTTACGCCGATTTAAATTATCGCGGGATTTCATTGATTCGTATATAATACGATTATTTGCGAACACCAACCAATCAGCAAAAGGTGACAAAAAGGAGTACTTTTTATAAATCTGTATTTATTTGGTGCAATTTTGGAAAAAATATAACATTGTGGATGCCATAGGAAATATCGACTTTGCTTGGCAAGAATTAATTGATAAATGCACGAACGAATTGTAGAAGAAGTTATGGCTGAAGGTATCCATGAATTCTTAACGAGAAGAGCCTATCGGTATATCGTTAGGTTGATCAAACTTAACCTAATCGATATAGCAGGTCCAGGAGATATAGACGAGCAGGATATTGAGGAGTTACAGCAGGTTTCTAGTGAGAGCCTTACCAACGACGACCTTCCAGAACTGGCAGAACATGCAATCCATGTGGAACTGGAAAATAGAGATTCTGAAAACAAAGAACCCAAAAAATTTCTCTACAGATTTCCTTAGTAAAAGTTTGGTAATGCTAACCGATATCATTGATCAAATTGTAGCGAATGATCCATATTTTGAAAAGAGTGCAAAAACAAAACGAGGCGTTTTGGATGTGATCTTCTACTGACATTTGCTTGAGGAAAGAAAAAAGCAACAAATGAAACTTCACAACTTTATTGCAAAAGAACAAGAATTTCAGAAAAGTCAGGACCTTCGTCACAAAAAATGAACTTTACATTTTTGTGTGCATATGTTTGTCTTATTTAACATATATTATTATACAAATTAATATAAAAATAACTTAAAATTAAAGTAAAATTTGTTTATTTTTGGTCGCGTGTTCCCTTATCCCTATTTACTCTGTGATAAAATGACCTCGTTTAAACGTTGTTTCACTTAGCGCTTTGTTGTCTAGGAACGCATCACCCGCATTAAATGGGATCTGACTGTACTGTACGAGGACGTTTGTACGGCCGGGGGACATTCAGATACAAAGTAATATCCGAATAACCGTTATGGATATCTATGTGACATGGTTAACATGTTCGATGATTATTAGGGAAGAAATGGCCACCGAGCAAACGGCCCACTGGAAAGTAGGAAATTTTATTGTGGGCTAGTCCACCATCTGTGAGACATCAGATTTTCCTGTTGACAGGCACATCGCCTACTGCTGAAATGCTGGTTTCAAAAGTCATCTCATCTGACAGTCGGTCACTCCTAGTAGTGGTGCAAGGAACATTGACAATACAGCTATACGTTCAGGAAATCCCGCACCTAAATCATATATTGTCTTTTATGGCAGTGCTGCACACAGCCATTTTCCAGAAAGGTAATGCGTGCTTAGCAAACAGCTAGGGTTTCCCAATAATTTTTATGTTGCATTGCCTCACGCCCTTGGCCTCGTCTCTAGATTTGTCGCCTGTCTATCATTTGTGGATCATGCCAGCTTCGGCCATCTACGAGTGTGAGAGTGAGAGATCCGGAGTAATAGTTGCATTATCTGTGGACAAATCTGTCGAAGAATAGCTTATAGATTGTAAACCTGCATGTCCGATCGTATCCAGCCACATGTATCCAGGCAAGTAGTGTTCTTGCAAGGTAGTAAATGTTCCTTTAAATTACATCGTTGTTCTACAGGAAATTGTCCCTTTGCTATGATATCGCAATTGCATATTACCATCGTCATTACCTTAGCACTAATAAAGTTTTATTGGATTCCAATACCTTCTTGGTGAGTTGCTTTTTTAGTAATCAGCGAATAAATTAATTATGTTTTCCTGATATTTATTGAGCTCATCAATGGCCGGGTGGATAAAACCATTAAATACTGGTCGTAGGTTCGAGCATCGCGAATTTTCTTCAGCTTAGTAACACCTAAATAGAAGCCACTTTCCTATAAAAGACTTTGACAGGCATATCCCGGCCGCCCCTCGGCAGATCGTCCATGTGTCGCGTTGCCGTATAAGAATAAAACCAAAACCTAATAGTTATTATCGATAAAAAAGTTTAAAAAATAATACAGCAATATTTTCTGCTGTTTAAGAGTAGAAAATTTTGCTGTATTATTTTTAAAACTTTTTTTTTCTGCATTTCATTTTTTCTTGAATTTAAACTTTTTAATTTTATACATTTTTTCAGCAATTTTTTCATTTAATTACATATAACATACCGGTAGTTAATCTAAGGCACGTCATTCCAAACTGCGTCTTGTCCACTTTTATAAAATTCCTTCGGCTAATTATATCACATTTTATTAATTCTACATGCTGGTTTATGCAAGTAAATCAATATAAACTACGTCAAATTCCTAGGTTATAAAATATTTTATCGAATACTGAAAATTAAGCGAAAGTGGAAAAACGCACTTTGGAATGACGCGCCTCATATGCTATGATTATTAGAGTGGTATCTTATCGCTCTGGGAGACCCGTGTCGAAAAACTATATGACTTTTCGAGAAGTGATTCGTCCGGATATGTCGGTCCCCATCCTCACACCCGGCCGCCCTATATGGATCTGGCCGAACCCATAATGGACTTGCTATAAGAGACCCTCTTAGTGCCCACAGTGCGGAAAAAGCAAAAAGAGAATAACAAAAAAAAACCCGGTCGATCCCATTCAGAGCCTGGCCGAACTCATAATGGGCTTGCTAAAAAAAGGCCCTCTTAGTGCCCACAAGAAGAAGAGAGTTTAAAAACAAAATAATTTTTGATTTTTCTATATAAAGAGTATAATATAAAACATATACAGTATTAAAAATAATTTTATTCAATTTACTAGTATTTTCATTCACTAAACCGCACGGCCATTCGCCCGTCATAAAAGAAACCATCATCGTATAGTTCAATCACACATTAATGATAAATGATTATCCAACGTGAAATTAAATATTTAACAATGTAAATTAATGATTAAAAATTGTTACTGAAGCAAAACTGACAAATTCTGAACTGACATTTGAGAAATTTCATATTTCTCTCCCATTTTTGTCACTTTTTAAATTAAATTAATATTTTTATTTATTAAATATCAATTACNGTGAATTCACTTAATTTTTTCAGTGAAAATACCTTGGCATTGCCCTTAACAGCATTTGAGATGTCCTTGTTTACCCAGGTAATATTTGCCCATTAGTAATGACAGTCATCAAAATCATTTCAAAATAATATATTTTTATTATAAAAACAAAGTTTTCAATTTTTTACGTGTTTTTCATAAACATATTGAAAATTAAAAGAAATAATTTTTATCTGCAATTGTCATATGTAGTACTGTACATGCTTTCAGTTTTCATAGTTAGATATTTACTAATGCTTCATTATCTACAGAATATGCACTTTTATATCTAGACCTTTTGCTGATTTCATGGATTACAGTATAAATATCAATCATTCTTGGTTTTTTATAACAAAAATTGCAGTCTAGCAAAATTCAATATCAAGACAATACAATAGAATTAATGTGAATGTTAGAACTTGTTTGAAATGTTCGTAGTTTAGAATTGAAACTTTTTGAATCGGAAGAATGAATTTGGATTATTTAAGATGATGCTTTTGAATGGCTTGATGATGATCTAAAATTCCAAATACTATGTTTATTATTATTATTATTATTGACTTCTCTATCTCTACTAAAGCAGAATTTTGGTGATGAGTAAAACAATGAATTTGAAAGGTCTGAATATACTATCCATATTGAAATATATCAAAATATGAATGACATTGATGTACAGCAGAAAGCTAATTCAGATAAGTGAGAAAATATGATGTGTTTGAATTAGCAGCATATAAAGTATAAATATCAGACATTTAAAAGTTTCAACTATTTTCACATCAGTGGCACAAATGTATCTATTGTTGCCTGAAATAATTTCTTGTACTTGAACTAAGATTCTACATTGAGGAACACTGTTTTCTTTAAATGTTAATATTTCTGGTAATTGGTATGATATTCTCTGAAATATCTATCCATTTTTGTCATTGTTGCAAATATCTTTTGGACTAATGTCAGAAAAAAATACTTAATCCAAATAGATAAAAATTACTGCTTGTTGTAATAATTTAATTTATGTAGAAATGTTTAGGAGTTAATTCTTTGAGATTATTAGAGTTGGAAGAATTAGTATTAATGAGATTAGAGCCCAATGACAGTTCATAAGCATGCAAAACTGCTGCATCTCAAAGAAAATTAAATCGACAAAATAATGTTTAGGTTTTTTATTACATTATAATTAAATAAATTATTACACATGATGATTAAAACTAATATTTTTAAAATCAAAATCAGCACTAATCAAAACAATATCCAAAATAAAAAATGATTTTATTAGTGTGGTTGCTTGCCCCTCACCCTCCTGCAATAGCACTGTTAAACAGTGTAATGCCATTTCCCAAGACCATCTCCCAAGCCTCCCATTCAGAGAACCACATACTGTGCAGAGAACAGTCCTATATATAATGTGTAATCATTTTATTTACAAAAAGTGATATGATTATATTCTAAATAAAGAACTTTTATTTTATCATCAGAGATTACTCATTTATAATTTTTGTTTTATCTTTTGATTGATCATCAAACTATTTAATAATGTAGGAAATGTGATCACACTCTGTATAAGTGATTTAAAAAAATTCATTGTATTCAATTGACATTTAATATTCCAGGAATTTTTATTTCAAATACAAATAAAATGTGTAGAAATAATCGTTTCCATTATGCCATTCTGGTTTTGAAAATTTGAAAAATATTTCAAATAACCATTTGATGCTTGTGTATTGTTGACAGCCATTCTATACATACAAGATAATCACATATTTCACTTTTTATTTTAATATTCTGTAATCAGTGGTAGAATAGATGAACCTATTATTAAATCTTTTTTAATTTGAGTTTTCTGTAAAAAAATCTTTAATAATAAAACTATATAAGTAGAGATTATTTCCCTGTATGTACATTCTTTGTTCTGTGTTAATGAGGATTGACAGGAGAGGCCTTTTGCGAACAACTAATAATATAGATTGTATAGACTGTGATATCGTGTTTTATGGAAAGGATTGACCTTGATTTATAGGTAATTTGGTTTTGCATATGTTTTATGGTGTTGTAACTGATACCATAGATTGCTATGATTATTATGAATAAATGTGCAGATAATGGAAGAAATTATTGATAAAAATAATGTGTTGTTGACACTACTTGCTTTTTGCATTATATTATCACCAAAGTAAGTATAATTAGTATGTACTTTGATATTTTTGGCTATTTATGTTCTATTCAATTTTAATCCCTGGCACATGTTATTAAAAAGCTAAACATTTGTTAGGAACTTAGCTCTTGCTAGGATTTAAATATTTAATCTATATTTTCTCATTGGACCAATGTTTGGGCTTCTTACTGTAGCATTTGTATCTGTACTTCTTCCGTTGCAGCATGGTTCGTGACATGTCGGTCAGATATATCTTTAATTTTTAAACATTTTATTTTGGGCTAATAGGTATATATATGCAAAAATACTTTTTACATGTACACTGAATTTTTTTCTCTTTCTTACTTTGTTTGAAATCAATTTTTGAGTATTTTGTCTATGTTGTAAAGTTGTAAAACTACTGAAAATTTTTTAGGAAATATTACTTTTGAACAAATTGTGTCTCATCTTTATGAAAATTTAATTAAATTTTCACAATGATGGGATACTGGGTTTTCATAATGATGATTCAATTTACTGGATTTTTTTGAAAACTGAAAGGTAAATCAACAACAAATGTTAAATAAACTAATGTAGACAATGAAATTTTATCAAGTAATTCTACCCCTGTGTTTAGAATACAAATTGTGACTGAATAGAAGAGCAACTTTTGAATTGTTGAAATGAAAAAGCAAATACTTTATTTCAAATCTCTCTATCAATTGCTTGAAATTGTTAATCAGAAATTAGATTGTTTGGTGTATGCTAAATTTAAAAATCTTGTTTTAGCTCAAAAGAATAGATGTTGAACACTATATTATAACTAAAATTAGTAAGAAGGCTTCATTGTGTAAAAAGCTTTATATTCATAATAAATCAGCAGCACAAAAAAAAATTTAAAAAATTAGCCCCTCTTCTGTTGACTTTTGAGATATCTTGTAAGGTGTTAATGAATATACATCTTACTTAAAAATTACACTAGTTACAGTTAAAATTTTTTCAGTGAAAATACCTTGGCATTGCCCTTAACAGCATTTGAGATGTCCTTGTTTACCCAGGTAATATTTGCCCATTAGTAATGACAGTCATCAAAATCATTTCAAAATAATATATTTTTATTATAAAAACAAAGTTTTCAATTTTTTACGTGTTTTTCATAAACATATTGAAAATTAAAAGAAATAATTTTTATCTGCAATTGTCATATGTAGTACTGTACATGCTTTCAGTTTTCATAGTTAGATATTTACTAATGCTTCATTATCTACAGAATATGCACTTTTATATCTAGACCTTTTGCTGATTTCATGGATTACAGTATAAATATCAATCATTCTTGGTTTTTTATAACAAAAATTGCAGTCTAGCAAAATTCAATATCAAGACAATACAATAGAATTAATGTGAATGTTAGAACTTGTTTGAAATGTTCGTAGTTTAGAATTGAAACTTTTTGAATCGGAAGAATGAATTTGGATTATTTAAGATGATGCTTTTGAATGGCTTGATGATGATCTAAAATTCCAAATACTATGTTTATTATTATTATTATTATTGACTTCTCTATCTCTACTAAAGCAGAATTTTGGTGATGAGTAAAACAATGAATTTGAAAGGTCTGAATATACTATCCATATTGAAATATATCAAAATATGAATGACATTGATGTACAGCAGAAAGCTAATTCAGATAAGTGAGAAAATATGATGTGTTTGAATTAGCAGCATATAAAGTATAAATATCAGACATTTAAAAGTTTCAACTATTTTCACATCAGTGGCACAAATGTATCTATTGTTGCCTGAAATAATTTCTTGTACTTGAACTAAGATTCTACATTGAGGAACACTGTTTTCTTTAAATGTTAATATTTCTGGTAATTGGTATGATATTCTCTGAAATATCTATCCATTTTTGTCATTGTTGCAAATATCTTTTGGACTAATGTCAGAAAAAAATACTTAATCCAAATAGATAAAAATTACTGCTTGTTGTAATAATTTAATTTATGTAGAAATGTTTAGGAGTTAATTCTTTGAGATTATTAGAGTTGGAAGAATTAGTATTAATGAGATTAGAGCCCAATGACAGTTCATAAGCATGCAAAACTGCTGCATCTCAAAGAAAATTAAATCGACAAAATAATGTTTAGGTTTTTTATTACATTATAATTAAATAAATTATTACACATGATGATTAAAACTAATATTTTTAAAATCAAAATCAGCACTAATCAAAACAATATCCAAAATAAAAAATGATTTTATTAGTGTGGTTGCTTGCCCCTCACCCTCCTGCAATAGCACTGTTAAACAGTGTAATGCCATTTCCCAAGACCATCTCCCAAGCCTCCCATTCAGAGAACCACATACTGTGCAGAGAACAGTCCTACTTGTTTGGCAATCACATCATGTAATTTGATTAAATGCAACATCAGATGTCTCTATTGATGTCCTTTAATTTTTATCTGATGTATTTTATGTTATAACAATGGTTAAAATGTTATCAGAAGTGAAGAATGAAAAAGTTAGGTGATTGACTCACTGTGTGCATGCATGCACACATGTCCAGAATGAGTCACCTAACTTTTTCGTTTTTTACCTCTGATAACATTTTAACTGTTGTTGCGACATAAAATACCTCAGATAAAAATTAAAGGACATCATCAGAGACATCTGACATTCTTATATTTATGTATCAACTAAGTTTATATAGCAACAACAGTTAAAATGTTATTAGAATTGAAAAAGTTAACAAATAATTCACTTTGTATAAATATATTATGTAAAATAGTTGTTGTTGCTCAATTATCAGTCCTAGACTAACCAGGGAGTATGGTTCCCCTTACCTTTATAAATAAATAAATAAATAGAAGTAAGTAGAGGAAATTTTGAAAGTGTTAAATGCACTTATTCAAATGTATATACATTACATATACAATAACTAAAAGTTTAAATCTTCATTCACAGTTCTAGTGGCTAATCCACAGTAGTACAAGAGTGAACATAAATTTGCATGTTCTAACTCACGGACCCCCTAATATTTGTTTTATTTATGCTACTGTTACTTAGCACACTGATATTAGACAGCCACAAGCCACTGATGACTGAGACAGACTTTAATCTGGACTAATAATGTTGATATTTATATTTTAGTTTTGTATTTTTGATTTTTTTTATGAGGTAAGATATTGGTAAGGTTAATTCTAGTTATTCAGATTATATCAGAATGAGGTATATAAATTTCCATTTTATGTTCAGTTTTAATTGTTGTATAATTGAGATTGAAATATTAATGTACTGTACATATTTATTTGAGCAACAAATCTCTCTAACACAGCCAAGAAAGCTTTTGTTATGACATCTTTAAGTCAATGTTTACCTATAGGTTATTAGATTAAAAAAATAAAGCATTCCTTTCATTATAATAATTTATATGCTTCTGGAGTTGTATATTAGACTTGAATAATCTAATCTGTAATTTAAAAATGTGTGATTCACTGAACTCTAAATGCAGGTAGCTCACTATCAATTGTTTAGAATGTGATGTCTTAATTTGTGATATCAGATAGTCAGACAAACCTGTTTTTAGTCTTTTTCATAAATTAACTACCTATTCACATTGTCTATATTAGTTATCAAACTGGCACTCAATTTATTATATAGTTTTCTTTGATAATTAGAAAACTGATTAGATGTTTTGTGTGAATAAAAAAAAAAATGTTTTATAATCTTTGATACATGGGATTTGGTGTTCATCTAGAAATAGATTCAGTGGGAGAAGTTTATTTGATGATGATAGTTGCTAATATGTAAATATTTATGGATTGTCCAATGAAAGCTATATCATCAAAAAACTAGTATGTAATCTTTTGATTCTGATGAAACCGTGTTGTTGTTATTAAGCTGTTTCTTTGCAGACACACTAAGGTGACATATATCAACACTTGGCAACTTATTGACTATTTATTCAGTTGGGACGCCTTTTACATTACGCGTTTTGGGCATTGGCCCCTCTTCAGCCAACT
>NW_019384545.1:342349-352137 GCF_000671375.1 Centruroides sculpturatus | reverse complement strand
ACGACACACTACGTATCCAAACACCAAGAACCAAAAACTACGAACCAAGAACCTTCGTCTCTTGAGTCGCACAAATTTATAGATTTTTTTACAGCAGTCGCCTCTCCATTGGTCTCTCATTGTCACCTGGTGACAATTCGAAACCTAATGGAGGGCGCGGGAGAGGTTAACATAGCGACTGAATATGATCCTCTCTCTCGTCGCGTTTTCCTCGAATTTCTCCGTTTCCATTGTTTAACTAATTTTCCGAAAAAAACCAATTGCATTGTTCAATCGAGACACCTAATCCGTTTCCTTAGCGTCTGAAAAGGAGCTCTTTATTTTCGATCGAACCCATAATTCGGACCTCTCAGTCGACCCATGTTCGGGTCCTCACAAATAGTCAATAAGTTGCCAAGTGTTGATATATGTCACCTTAGTGTGTCTGCAAAGAAACAGAAATAGTATGTAATCCTTTTAATTTGGTAATTGAGAATGGGGAAAAGAATAATATATTCTTTTGTTCCCAGAATGTTATGATAGACATGACAGACATACAATAACATACAGATTTTGCCAAGATTCTTAAGTGATAAGAATTTGTCAAATATAATTAATCCTTTATTTAAATAGTTGTAAGAATATGTTTGTTGATAAAATTAATGTTAGGCCTGTGCTAACTATTATGATTGTTGCAATTGTGTTATTGCTTTTTTCAGTTTGTGTTCAAAGAAATAGAATTTTTACCATTTTGTACTACAACTCAACTTTTTATACCATATGCATTAAAAAGCTCTATATCAGGAAATTTAATAAACAACCATTGATAATGGATTTTAATTTAATAAAGAATTAGACACTGCACCTCTAATAGTGGATGAAGTTGGAGAAATGCTAACATTTTTGACACAGCTAATAGGACACCTCAGATATAGATAAGTGGGATGCCAGTGCAGGATAGAAAAGAAAGATGGGATAGCATTTCTCCAACTTCACCCACTGCTAAAGGGGCATTGCTTAATTCAGTAGATAAACTACAGTGGATAGTTTAACCTTGATAATGGATTTTTAGGTATTTATAAACTCTCAGCAAATTAGAAAAGCTACTGAAATTGTAGATTTTTCTTAAAACTTTCTACTTGTGGGTACTAAGAGGGCCTTATTTATCAAGAACATTATGGGTTTGGCCAAGTGGACCATCCAGATATGTTGAGTTCATCTCTCATCACCTGCTGGGTGGTGAGGGATGAATTCAACATATCTGGATAGTCCACCTCTCTGAAAAATTCCTGGGTTTTTTCAACCCATCTGCATTTGGTCCACAAAGCAGTAGGCTGCCACCTGGGTGGTTACTCAGCCATCAGAGATTGAAGATTAAATGCTTGTTTCAGTTGTATTTTCTGATAGCATAGGCCAGTGATGGCAAACCTTTTTTTGAAAATGGGTCAAAACTGAATTCAAAATTTAACTCCAAATTGTGGGCCAAATATTTAATTTGAGTAATTACAAAATTAAAAAAAAGCATACAAATTTTACTTTATTTAATTTTTTTAATCTATATGATAATTAGTGTTTGCTGTTTTTATTATATTCTAAATAACTTGGCATCCCATTTACACATTAAAATAACTCACTTATCTTCTAAATTGAGGATAGTAACTATCTTTTTATTTACTGAAACCATTTTGACTATGTATAAGTCATTTTCATTAGTCATTGCATAATAGAATAAATACAACTGACCTTTGGAACAAGTTGTGGAACATTGTTAACCTCTATATAAGCTTAAAGAAAATATTAATGTGATTATAACAAAAATATTTCATTTAATAGGAAATCTTCTGTTGTTTATCTGATAACTTTTCTAGGTTTATAATTAGTGGTCTTTAAGACTTTTCACACAGATTTCAGACCTTTGATAGTACATATCCAAGGTTTTGAAATCTATCAAATATTTTGTGATTTATAAGAACCTAATACTTTCTAAACATTCAATGTGGGACTTGGCTGGCAAAGCCATCTTCAGTCAATAACTCTCCAATGCTGGGATAGAATACATATACACAACATACCAATACCAGCACAGTTGAAATTTAAAAATATTTACTAATGTTTTCATCCGTTTATAACAGACATCTTCAGGCATATAACACAGAACAAAATGTTACATTCATGCATTATATTCCTGAAGATGTCTGTTATAAACAGATGGAAATGTTAGTAAATATTTCTTAATTTCAAGTGTGCTGGTATTGGTATGTTTTGTATGTTTGTTTATTTAATGTAGGGACATTGAAATTGTTGCACAGGTTATGGGATTGCCATCATTGGTGTAGATCTTTAGGCTTTTGTTTGAAGTTTGGACTTTTGATTTAAAGAACTCAATCACATTACTTTAAAAAATTATTTCCTGGCAACAGTCTCCAGGGTGGTGTTTATAAAAGTTAGGAGTGTAAAATGACATGTTTTATCATTGATATTTGAACTAGTTCAAAGCATATAAGTTAAATTTTTGAATATTTTTATTAGTTTCATCTATTTATTTAAAAAAACCTTTTTAAGGATTTTTTTTCTTGATAGTAGCAAATTTTAAATTTACTGATTTTAAAAGTAATATAGAGTAATACTTTATTAATAAATATTGGATTATTTTTCTAGGAATCAAAATTTAAAGAAACAGGTGTCTTAACTCCAGAAGAAGTAAGTTAATTTAAAAATTATACTATTTAAAAATTTTTCTTTATTAAATGAGTTAATAAATTTGTGTGTTTATATAAAGGTGTTTTGCAAAATATATTAAGAGGGAAGAAATTAAATTTAAATAGTGAAATTAATTTTTGGGTTACTGAACTAAATACCTTCCTAGTTTTATTGACTGGTTACAGTTTTTACCCATTATGTTTTTATTTATAAATTCGTTTTATTTTATATTGTTTACTAGTGTCTGAATATCATTATAATGTGTATTTTGCCATATTTTGGCTATTTTAAGTATCAAATTAAATAATTTAAAATACATTAAGTTATTTTTTACCTGGAGCAGTCAGTAGTTGACGATCAACTAAATATAACTGAAAGATGTATTTGTTTAAATTTGCAGCTGTCAGGTTGGCAAACTGAAAATATTATAGCTATGTATTCTAGTTAAAAAATTTATTAACTTAGAATAAGAATTAGACACAACAGATACTAACTGTGTACAAAATGGACCCGTGACATTTAAAAGCACTTTGAAAGAGTATATAAGTCTACTCTAAAAACTGGTTATACTTAATAAAAAACTCATTCAACACTAATATTAGCTCAATATTACAAGGTGGTTTATTAATATGAATGTTTTTGTCTGTTTAAAATGGACATCCTCAGATATGTAACTGGTATTAGTATTTGAGCGAGTTTTTTTTAATGAGTAGATATGCAAAAAAATGTTTATCATATCTGTGAGCTGCTGAAGTTTTACCTTCAGAGCATCAATAATCATAAATATATGCTACCTGGATATAATTTGTACCCACTTAGTAAATTAGTAATAGTAAATATNGGTTACTGAACTAAATACCTTCCTAGTTTTATTGACTGGTTACAGTTTTTACCCATTATGTTTTTATTTATAAATTCGTTTTATTTTATATTGTTTACTAGTGTCTGAATATCATTATAATGTGTATTTTGCCATATTTTGGCTATTTTAAGTATCAAATTAAATAATTTAAAATACATTAAGTTATTTTTTACCTGGAGCAGTCAGTAGTTGACGATCAACTAAATATAACTGAAAGATGTATTTGTTTAAATTTGCAGCTGTCAGGTTGGCAAACTGAAAATATTATAGCTATGTATTCTAGTTAAAAAATTTATTAACTTAGAATAAGAATTAGACACAACAGATACTAACTGTGTACAAAATGGACCCGTGACATTTAAAAGCACTTTGAAAGAGTATATAAGTCTACTCTAAAAACTGGTTATACTTAATAAAAAACTCATTCAACACTAATATTAGCTCAATATTACAAGGTGGTTTATTAATATGAATGTTTTTGTCTGTTTAAAATGGACATCCTCAGATATGTAACTGGTATTAGTATTTGAGCGAGTTTTTTTTTAATGAGTAGATATGCAAAAAAATGTTTATCATATCTGTGAGCTGCTGAAGTTTTACCTTCAGAGCATCAATAATCATAAATATATGCTACCTGGATATAATTTGTACCCACTTAGTAAATTAGTAATAGTAAATATAAAATAGTAAATGAAAGATTAATAAATTTCATTATTTGAATTTAATCACTGTTTCTTTATAGATAAATGAATGCTACACTTTAAATTACTGTAATAATGGTAATTATTATCCAAGAAGTATGCATGTACTGTACACCAGTCAATAGAGTAACTGTCAGCAGTGGCATGCCATCATTGGAAGCAATGGATACACCACTTCCCTTGTATTTTCTAAAAAATAAATACATATTAATTTTAATTATGTGAAAATAATCGCACAATATTTTATTATAACCACATTACGTATCTTATTACAAATTTCTATACTACACTTGAAAAAAAAAAGATAAGATTGCTATTGTATATTCGAATTAGTGGTGGAGTGGAAGCGCTGTATTGTCAGCTTCCAAACATCCAGATTCGCGCATGCGCTTTACAGAGCACAAACCTCACTCGGTTTAGCCGGTGGAAGCCAAGGACCTCGGATGGATGCTATACATATACCGCATCCAATTCTATCCAGGACTGGTTCTGGGCTTTTAGCCGCATGCCTGCTAGATATTTGGCCGCCCTCACCCGATTACGTGAATCACGAGTAGATTTATAACTTAACTCAACCGATAAGAATTTACTGGTATGATTTTATGATAGTTAAAAAAATCCATTAAAATATTTGATATTTTTATTCCGCTCTCCGATTTTATATTACTCATGGATTTCAATGTTAAACCGGTGATATTACGATTTCGTATATCCCATCTTTAAGGGGATGTAGAAAAAAATGTGTACAATCAGAGAAGGCATTTTGTGTTCTGCAATTTGAAAAGTTGGAATTATTTATCATTGTGCAACATGAGTAATCTGCAGGAGTTGTAGAATTGTGGCTGCTGTGGGAGCAGTGACAAGATATGCTATAGTGAGTGTAGGAAGAATTTGAGTATTGATTGGATGTGTGCTGTGACACAAGGTGCACATTGAGAAATTGTGAGAGGAAAATGTGAAACTTGGACACTTTCCAATGTTTTAATGTACATTACAAAATTCTCAGATAATAATTAAGATAATTATATTAATTTAAAATGGTAGCATTCTTTTTGTAAGGCTCCATATCTGAGTATAATCTTAATTCTTTAATACTTGAATGATTTGGTCTCCTATTCTGCTCTAGTTTTCTTTATTAATATAAAATTATATTATATATAATCATTACTGCTTNTCTTATTACAAATTTCTATTCTACATGTGAGAAAAAAAAGATAAGATTGCTATTGTATATTCGAATATTAGTGGTGGAGTGGAAGCGCTGTATTGTCAGCTTCCAAACATCCAGATTCGCGCATGCGCTTTACAGAGCACAAACCTCACTCGGTTTAGCCGGTGGAAGCCAAGGACCTCGGATGGATGCTATACATATACCGCATCCAATTCTATCCAGGACTGGTTCTGGGCTTTTAGCCGCATGCCTGCTAGATATTTGGCCGCCCTCACCCGATTACGTGAATCACGAGTAGATTTATAACTTAACTCAACCGATAAGAATTTACTGGTATGATTTTATGATAGTTAAAAAAATCCATTAAAATATTTGATATTTTTATTCCGCTCTCCGATTTTATATTACTCATGGATTTCAATGTTAAACCGGTGATATTACGATTTCGTATATCCCATCTTTAAGGGGATGTAGAAAAAAATGTGTACAATCAGAGAAGGCATTTTGTGTTCTGCAATTTGAAAAGTTGGAATTATTTATCATTGTGCAACATGAGTAATCTGCAGGAGTTGTAGAATTGTGGCTGCTGTGGGAGCAGTGACAAGATATGCTATAGTGAGTGTAGGAAGAATTTGAGTATTGATTGGATGTGTGCTGTGACACAAGGTGCACATTGAGAAATTGTGAGAGGAAAATGTGAAACTTGGACACTTTCCAATGTTTTAATGTACATTACAAAATTCTCAGATAATAATTAAGATAATTATATTAATTTAAAATGGTAGCATTCTTTTTGTAAGGCTCCATATCTGAGTATAATCTTAATTCTTTAATACTTGAATGATTTGGTCTCCTATTCTGCTCTAGTTTTCTATATATAATTTTATATTAATAAATTATATTATATATAATCATTACTGCTTGTTATTTTTTTGTTACTTTTTAATTACTATCCTCAGATTTTGCAGTACAGACAAACATGTAGATTTTCTTTTCAAGATAAATGTTTTTAGTTTTTTAAATTTATTTGGATTACTATTTTAATCCATAAGACTTATACTTTTTTTTATTTATAGAGATAAAAAAATTAATATAAACATTTTATAAGAATTAAAAGCTTTTTATTTAACTTAATTTTTGTATTTTCAATAAAACAAACTAAAAATATTTTTAATAAATTCATGAAATGGTTATAAAAACTTAATTAAAAAATAACAAGCAATTATTTATTGCGATGTCATCACAATGCTGGACTGCAATTTTTAATCATATTTTTAAAAATTTAATTAAAAATATATGGTCTAACTTTATTCCGGATAAAATTTTAAATTGAATAACATGACTTCCAGTCCAAATAGAATGTTAGTACGGGTAGCCCTCGGTTTATGCCGCAGTTCCGTTCCTACAAAAGCCGGCGCAAATCGAATCGGCGTAAAGTGAACCCGTATTTACAGTGACGTATAGGGTTAGGTTCTACATAAGTGAAAAATAAGCTAATAATTTTGTTTATTAATACAATATAATACAAAATACATATAAATTTTTAATTTTTAAAGTGTATTTTATCATAAAATAAAGTAAAATGTTTTTATTTAAAAATTTTAGTTTCGAATTTCTTACATTTTTCGGAAAAAAGTATCCATCTTTAATTGTTTACATTTTTTATTTCTTTCATTAAGACTTTTGGAATATGGTCGAATATGATGCTCCTTTTTACATTTGCACTTTGCTCCCAACATTGTCTAACTCATAAACTTCATCTGTCAAACTTTCCTTAGTTGAAAGGATACGTTAACCCAATGTAGAGCTACAGACGAGCGAAGACACTGATTGGTCGACCACCGGTCGCATATATAAGGTCAGTTTGAGCAGGAAAATTCAAGGTGGCTAAGGAGAGATAAATATCGTCTGGCCAACAAGAAGTAGATTTGTCTCACTAATGATAATTTGTGATCGCCGGAAGTGCTATTGCGTCGTAAGGTGTTTTCCTGAATGAACTGATATGGGATACATTCATTGGCGCTATGGATTCGGACATCATTTATTGGACTATTAAGTTTAGTATCTTGACTCATGGGTACCTGAACGTTTAGTATTTTAATATTAATTTAATGCAAATGTATACATACCCAATAATATTATAGATAGGGAAAATCGGGGAATTACACCTCGAAATGGCGAATTGCGCAGCGGCATTATTGTGATTCGGCGTAAATTGAACCGGAATAAACCGAGGGCTACCTGTATATTGTTAATCAGGACCCTCTGTTTCTAAGCTTTCCATATCTGGTCTTCACATTTATTTGTCTATCTCAGTTCTCTAGATTGAAGGAGTAAGACAGTAGCTTCTTTGAGTTTAAACATTTTGATCGAATAGTGATGAAACACTGATGTACATTATTTGTAAATTCTTTCACAGATAATAGGTTAATTTTAACACTCTTTGAGAGGGATAATTATATTTAGTATACTAAAATAATGAACTTAGATAAACATGACTTTAAAAATGAATTGTCACCTGAATATTTGAGGTGGAGCCTTAGTGAAGCTTCTTCTGTGTAGCTTACAAAATTGTTTGTTCTCAAAATCTGTTCAATTGATTTGGTTAAACTTTGCCATTTTCCATTAATTGTCATGAGGAATCCAAAAATGCAATAAAAAATGAGGCCATGACTTCATTTTTTAGATTTAAGGTTGTCACGAGTGTGTGACAAAGCAGTATCACATGAATTGAATGATTTTATTGTGTGATATTTCAGTCGCTAGCACATCATCTATGGGCTTATAGAATCAAGTTTGTTTTCAAAATTTAATAGGCCAATTTTGATAAAACTTTGCCATTTTCCATTGAGATGAAGGAATCCAGAAATGTAATGTGAATCCATTTAAATGTAAAGAATCCAGCAACATGCTGCTTAACTTTCCTGGAAACATTTAAGATTTTGATGGCGACATCTGTTGCAATATTTAATTTAAAAAACTTTTAATATTTTTAATTATTATAAAATAGTAAAATGCTTAGTTTTGATGGTAGGGATGGCTTTTATAAAAAATTGTAAATGCTAATGAGCAATTATTTATTGTGGTATCATAATGCTGGGCTGCAATTTTTAATCATATTTTTAAAATTTATTTAATATAAAATATATGCTCCATCTCAAATTAGTAGTATCTTGCCCCTGTACATCATACTTTTCCTGTTATCAATATTGTCATGCCACTCATCTAACTCCTTTCAGGGGAAATTTTTGAATTGAAATAAATGTTTTTAATTTTTTTAAAAAGATTCCTAGTTTGGACCAGAAGTTCATATATAGTTAATCAGGGCTTCCTACCCCTAAGCTTTCCATATCTGCTCTTGAATTTCATTTATAAACACCATTCTTGAGATTAAGGACAGACAGACAGATGACAGTGGGAATTTATAGGTTACAATTTTTGAAATTATAGTCTAATGAGAGAGCTCCATTAACCAGTTATAAATTGCATTAGCAAATTGTTTTCAATTAGAAATTTTTTATTTCTAATTTTAACTGTTAAATATAGAATATCTGTGTCCAAAGTTTTACTGATTGAACTAATTAAATAATTTTTGATGATATGGCAATATTTTTGAATATTTAAATATGTATAGAAATAAATGTAAAGCATATTTTTAATTGTATTTCACTTGAATTAAAATGTGAAAAAATTAAAGTATAATTAAACCTTGATTTAATGCTGCTGTTTGTTTACTCTGAATTTGACACTATATTGAGTGTAGTGCTAAATTGAAAGACTTCAAACAATAATAGTTTCATATATTAATGATAGTTACATAAAAGTTTGTATTTAAGTTTTTGAAATTCACATGGTTTGGTGGTGATAATGTCATTTTCAATGCAAAATTACAATTTAATATTTTACAGATATTAAAGGATTTTTCACTTAATATTTAGAGGAAATATGTTTACAAATATTCATTGGTGTATTACATGAGTGGTTCTATTTAGGATGGAACTATATTGAGATTTGAGTGTACAGTAGAACCTCGATTATCCGGACTAATTGGGGATGAAGATAGTCCGGATAAGGAAAAATCCGGATAATCGAAACAAATACTTTAATTTGTCTTTTAATGATAACACAACACGTTTTCTTTTCGATGACATGTCGTTAATATTAAAAGCGAATACTGTATTTAAATCGTGATCAAATTTTCAAGAAACAAACGTTCGTATTGAATTTGGACTACTACTGACCAACGCTAACAAACTACCTATTGTTTAAAAGGCCCTCTGGTGGCGCAAGAAGACGGATTTTATAAAATAAAAAGCAGTTGAAACTGCATTTTTATGAATAAAAATTTGACAAACTATTTATCGTTTTATGACGA
>NW_019384545.1:311217-341318 GCF_000671375.1 Centruroides sculpturatus | reverse complement strand
TGAAATTTGACATTATTGTGGTAAAACACTACAGCTTTTTTTTTTATCAATTCTGGCTGGCTTTTTCTGTTTGATGATATTACGCAATTTGTTTACTCGAATGCAGTACACTTTCGAATCAATTGTTAAATTGTCTGGTAAAAGCTCCAAAAAAAATTTCCTTAATATCCCACCAAATAGAGCATTTCTCTTTAAGAACTCGTGGATTTCATATATCAAGCTTTGAAACCAAACCAATTTGTTTCAAGTACTCATAAACAGTTCAATTTGGCAAATTTTATCTCTTAGTGATTTCACATGTTGTTATTCCGCAGTTTGCTTCAATCGGTACCTTTATTTTGTTTTCGTTGGCTTCAACTGGCCATTCATAACGTGGTGCATCTTCAATACTGAAATTACGAGAACAAAACTTTGTAAACCAGTTTTGGCACTGTCGTTCTGTCAACACATCTCCACCATACATGTCACACAATTTTTTTCTTGCTTGAACGGCATTTTTATTTTTTTGGTAATAAAAAAGCAAAATATGCTGAAGATGCTGCTTTCGATCTTCCAAATTTGATGGGACACAAAAAATAAACAATTGCACAAAATCAAACAAAATTTTTTACAAATAATCCATAAAATGCTAGCTGTGAAAATATATAATGATAATACGGTTTAGAACAAAAATGGTGGGAAAAATACCACTAATCCGTCTAGTGGTAAAAAAAAAACGAACTTACTTTCCGAACAACCCAATATATGTATGACTTCTCTAACTCAAATATTTCTTTAACTCAAAGAAAATGATGCACTTAGTAGGTTTCAATGGAATAGCATAGGAATTTAATGTCTTCAACTTGAATTTCTTAACTTGAATTTTCTCCTAGTTGAAGTTATTCATGGTCTCTGACATTTTTAATATTTATTCTATTCAAAGTGATCCTAATTACTGGATTTCCATGAAATTTTCAGACAGTTAGTTGTATCTACTCTCAACACAAATTTGTTCTAGTCTAAAGCAAAAGGTCCTCTTGCTTTATCATCTCAAGATGTACAGTACCTGCAAAACTGTTCAATTCCATTAGTTACATTGAACATTTTGCTGAAAGGCATTATACAGAAAAAACTATGAAAGGTTCTTTATATAATGCAAGAAAGTTAAAATTACAAATTATTCAGAATCAGAATTTTTTACTCTATTGTTCTATAACTCAAAAGTTTTTCTTGTCCCTTGGAGCTTTGAGTTAGAGAAGTTTTACTGTATTTATCTTACACAAATTTCATATCTATATTTTGTATCTTATTAATTTTATCTATATCTATATTTATCTATGTGCATCATTTCAAAATAAAATATTTTAAGATATGTTTTAATTTTTAAGAGGAATTGAGTACAAAGTATCAAGCATATCCTTAAAAGTTTTAATTTAATAGATTATTGATGACATCTTTATAGTGATTGAAAATTTTATTACAAATAAAGTCACGGGATTTAATTAAGTAAATATAAAAATATGAAAAGTTGAAAAATGTAATGGATTACAACAGTCCATTGATTAAATGTTAATTAATTTTCATGACAGATTATTCTAATTAAAGTGTTATGAATTTTTAAAAATTTTATGGAAGTTTTCATTATAGAAATTAAATAGAATTTAAGAACTGCTTCAAATTAGTACTATGTTCAAAAAATGAATTCTTATCTAAGATCAAAGAGCTTTACATTTCAGTTACTAAAGACATCCAGCCAATATCCACTTTATCACAGTGGACAATAGAATATAGTTTAAGTAGTGTAGAATAATTATATTTTAATTAGAGAAGTAAAGTTATACTTTCAGTTTATATTTATAGAGCTCACATATTCATGTATTCTCTAAAAATAATTAAAATTCATGATGCACGAGATATACAGGTAGATGCCAGATGATTGTTTGATTACATTAGGCTATAATAATGTTAATTATTAATTAAAAGTCAAGTAATTTGGTCTAGAGGTTGATGCTATTGGAAGTTTATATATATATATATATAGCTTGGAATTGCTAGATAACACAGCTTTCTCCACTTATTATATGAAATTACTAGCAAAATTTGCTTAAAGTTTACGTATGATGTAGATGCTATTTAACTTAATAGTGAAGCTTCAAAATAAATAAGTTTTATTTATAAATATTAACACATTCATAAAGTTTTATACTCAAAAGTAAATTATACTTTAAAAGTTGAAATTGTATTATTATATTCTGTTTTTTGAATTGTATATGTTTTATTTGAAGAGCTAATACTGGGCTAAATTAGTCTGGAAACATTTCTTTTTCAATAAACATTTTAGTTTCCTTAGAAATCTGTTTTTGGGTTTTTAAATAGAATTATTTTTATAGTTTTTTTTATTCATATTGTATGTATTCTCCATTTAACACGGGGGAATGTATTCCAAAGGAAAGCACATTAAGTAAATTTCTGTATTAATTAAACAGGAATATCGTATTTTCATGTTGTGTATGTTATTTTTTAATTTTTTGTTTATATTATTTTTTGAACAAATAAAAATTAAGTTTAGTTTTACAAAACTTTCATTAAAAGTATATGATGATTCTGGACATACATATTATTAAAATATATTTATTTTTCCAAAAATTAAAAAAAATTGAAAGTTGTTTGCTTTGCCAGTCTCCCCTTTATCTGTAAAATTTGCTTATAAGCATTTATAAAATTATCTCCCTCTCACTCTCCTTTTACAGTATCAAATCTGGAAAAATCATAATTGTCATCACATTGTAAAATATTTGCATATTTGCTGCAGAAAGAAAAAGCTTATTTTAACACTTTAATGCTTGACACTTTGTGCTCGTTTGGTGTTGTTCATTTTGAAGAAAAACAATAAATTCAGCATCTTGTAATTCATTAGTGATTAACTTGTGAGATTTTAATAACACATGTCACATCATTTCTGGTTGTGTTTTTATGTCTGCTTCTGTTCCCATGTGAATGTGAGATAAGCAGTGGGTCAGGAGTTAATCTGGTACTGACCACTTAATCTGCACGGGCTGGTAAATCTCAATCTTGGAGTCGTTGGATGGCTAGGAGGGCAAATTGAGTGGGGAGCGCATCGGTAAGTCGACAGGTTTCCTCGGATAGACAGGAGACAGGTTTAACAAATAAAAAAATAAAGGTTTATTCTATAACTAAAGTTAATTTACAGGTATACATAAGGAAGTTACAGACTTAATGCTCAAATGTGGATAACACAAATCTATCTGTAACAGCGATCTAACTAGTCACTATGCCGCGTGAGAGAGTTTACAAAGGCTCTAGAGTGATAGTTATATTTGTGGACAGGTATATCTTATGTTGGATGATGGTATGCGACGATCATTCTGGACTATGGATGCTGGCTGGCTATCACAGGCTTATGTCTTTTACCTTCTTACCTCCTCTGACAGGACCGGGACGGGAGACACTTGTACTCAGACCTTCCTGATGATCGTGCGGAGGGATGGTGCACTGAGGGGATGATCGCCCTGAACTTCCCATGACGATTGTTTTTATACAATTGTCATTGGCACTGAGCCAACTGGTCGTTCGCTCGTTATGATGACTAATTAGCACGCGCAGATTGACTAATTAACAGACAGACAATGACTTGATTTTCTTTCTTCCTACCTTGTCGATGTGTAAGATTCAACATCTGATCTATTTCCGTTATAACTTGCAATAATTTTTTTTCATCCTCTAATGTAAAAATATGTTAAACTCAAAAATTTATGCCCTCAAAACCCTCGGGCTCGCATGAATAATAACTTCTATAACTTGATTTTATTCAAAACATAATATTTCTAGAATTAAAAAATTAATTTTTAAAACAATTCTTGATAAATTTACTTAATTTAATTAATAATTTTAAGTATCTATGCTTTTGTTTTTATTGATTGAATTTACCAGTAGTATTTTGTTAAAATTAATTTCTTTCTTGATTGTTGAACAGAGAATTAAATTTTGTTGTTAAATTCACCTATATGGTTAACCAAAGCATCTAATTGTCGTTAAACAAAAATTAAAACAAACGCTAATATTCATGGTAGAGAAAACAAATGCCTATCAACATATGCTTGCTGTCAACTGTGATGATGCAAATGCATGTTAAATGAGGAATGTCTGGGTTGTTATTAAATTGAAAATTTTAAAATGTTATTCATTTAAGTGTAATAATTATATTTAGATTTATCTTTTTGAATCCACTATCTTAATGTGTTTGGAATATATATTTAAAACTTCAAAAATTTGTTTACATTTATATTGTTAACATAATGACTCATAGATTATAATTTAAAAAAGTTTATAATTGTTGTTTAAAAAAAACTTGTTTTATTAGTTTATTATAGCAGGAGATCATCTTGTTCATCATTGTCCTACTTGGCAGTGGGCTGTTGGAGAAGAATCGAAACTCAAAACTTATTTACCAAAGGACAAGCAATTTTTAGTGACTCGAAATGGTAAAACCTTAATTACTTTTACAAATAAATTTATAAAATGAATAATATAATTGCTTAAAATGAAAAACAATGAATTTAATTTCAGTTGTTATTATAAAAGATTTCTTTAAGTACAAAAATAAGTTAGTATAATTTATATTCTTTATAATAAATACCATAAATAACCAAAGAATTAATGGATAAAATTTTTTTTAAAACAGTTCACTAATTTTATGTTAACTTACATTGAATGAATGAATTAATAATATTGATTAAGTTTAATTCATATATATATATATTATTAATAGTGAGAGTGTAGTTAATAAAACTGTGCTTGTTAATTAATCTAGTCCAGGGGTCACCAAAGTGGTCGATATGGACCCCCCCAGGGGTTGCCAAAGTGGTCGATATGGACCCCCAGGGGTCGATGCAACATCATTGGGGGGGTCGATGTGGCTAAGGGGTCGCAACCTTTTTTTTTTTTTTCTGCTTAGACAGAGACCACAACCTACAACGTTTTTTTTTATTTTTTTGTTCATACATATACACTTGTAATAAAACTTTACAGTGAGGGTCAATGTGAGGCTTTGGAAATTGATTGGGGGTCAACGGTTAAAAAAGTTTGGTGACCCCTGATCTAGTCTATTCATAAATAATAGTCTAGATATTCTGCTATATATATGTAAAATGCTTATTAAAAGAAAAATTTTTATACATAAGTGTAGCAAATAAAAATACCTGACTTTTTGAAAAAACATATGCTTTTTGTAAAATAATTTTTATAAATAAAAACATGTTTGCTTTATGATATCCATGAATATCAACACATGGTGAAAATCAGTCAGTACTTGGTAGAATCTGCTTTTGTGACAATGACATTGTGCACATGATCTGAATGAGGTGTTGGAGTGTTTTTGTAGGGATTTCTTCCCATGCTTCCCATTTCTTTTTGGAAGACCCTGTGTGTAATCTATACATAAGTTGTGATCAAAAAGTAACTGACCTTATTTTCTTTGCAAGATTTTGCAAGCTGGGGAGAAAGGAGACTGTTGTCATGTGACCTTGGACCCTATTTAATATGTGCATTTTGGCAATCCTGTCCTACCTGCAGTCACTGTCAGACGGAGCAGAGCTTACTTAGAGTTGTTATGAGAGACTGCCAGGCAGTTGTGATAATTGCATGTATACACTGTTATTGTTGCATTAGTGATTAAGTGAAAATGGCAGAATGTGAAGGATTCTGATTTCATGAAGAAGATAAACAAGATGAGACCTGAGTCAACATGTATGACCCAGAGACAAAGCCACATCATTCAATGTAAAGTGCCGTGGTTTCTACAGTCAAAGAATGTATGACAATCACACAGCAATGTGAAGGTAATGACCTTTTTTCCAACCACCAGGATACAGTTCATCATGAGTACATGCACAAACTGTGACAAAGTAGTACTATCTTGTCATGGTTTGTTCATGACCTGCTGTTAGGTGCAACAGACCACAATTCTAGCAGTCTTGGAACTGATTCATTCATCATGACAATGCTCTGGTCCATCGATTATGTCTCATCAAGACATTCCTTGCAAAACATGGTATTGGAATAATAGTTCAGTGGCTTTCTTACTCCCCAGACATTTTTGCCAACTTTTGACTCTTTTCTAAGCTCAAGATGCTGCTCATAGAAGAGAGATTTCAGGATGCAGAGGAGATTAAGACCAATCAAAGAAAGTGCCTGAAGTAGATCCTAATAAATGACTTTGAAAAAATGCTTCCAACAGTGGAAGCATTGCTGGGAGAAGTATGTGAACTCAGAAGTTTATTCAAAAATTAGTGGAGAATCTTAATCTACTGATCCAGTAACTGCAAATGAATGGATTGACCATGTTTGGGCAGAAATGAGGAAAGATTTTAATGATGAAGGTATCTTCAATGCTGATGAAATGGGACTTTTTATAATCTGACACCTGACTACACATTTGAATTCAAAGGGAAAAAATATGTTGGTGGAAAAAATCAAAGAATTGCTTGATGGTGCTCGTATATGCAAATATGACAGGAACCGATAAGAAGAAACTGTTAGTCAGGGATGCACAACCTTTTCTGAAGAAGGGCCAAATTGGGATTAAGTTTACTGACTGGGGGCTGGACCTCCAAGTGATTAATGCAGTGGCTGAGTTTGGATGCTGGCGGCAATCTTGTTGTCTGGCGTAATGGCAGATGTTGAAACAACCAGCAGATTTTCCAAATTCACATTGGTTAACCTGTTCTGTGTTTTGCACTTGTTTAAATTCATAAGCGAAAACACTTGTTCGCAATATGTACTGCCAAACATGCTTGCACAAAATCAAGCATTGTCTTTCAGTTTTGAAAATGATGTATCTGGCAGTTCTTTGTAGAATATGAGGAGATTAGAATTTTTAAACTGTGATTTCAATTCATCACTGCACTGGATGTCTATCAACTCAAGTTGGACATCTGGAGGGGCATCTTCCACTTTCACATCAAATGGAGTTGAAAAAAGTTGCAGGTAGATCTTGTATTTCTGGAATTCACCAAACCTCTCATTGAATGATGTAAGGAGGGTTTTAACTTGGACAGAGTAATCCATTTTCATATGTGGATATTTCTCTTTCATGGCCTTGCAATGTGGAAAGTGTGTAAAGTTCTCTGATTGCATGTGGGACTTGAAAGGTGATAGTTTGGTCATAAATGCATTGATGTTACTTGTCAACTGAGAAACAAGTTGCATCTTTCCCTGCAATCTCAAATTAAGGTCGTTTAGATAAGCAGTAATGTCAGCAAGGAAAGCTAAATCACACTGCCATCTTTGTCCCTCCAAATTCCTTGTAGTGTTCCCCCGTTCTTTGAGGAAAGTGATAATAGGCCCCAATAGCTCCACAAATCTCTTGAGGACTGTTGCCTTGCTCAGCCAACGAACTTCAGTATACGTGGGCAGGTCAGCATAATCAGCATCTATTTCTTCAAGAAATGATGTGAAGAGTCGATGGTTGAGTCCATGACGGCGGATTAAGTTCACAGTATCATAGACATCTTTCAGCAGACGTTCAAATCCCAGCTTCTTTGCACAAAGTTGCTGTTGGTGAATTATGCAATGATACTGGACTAACTCCTTTTGCCTGTCCCCAAGGTGGTTTTTCAGCAAGGTGACCATGCCATTCTCACATCCAACCATAGATGGTGCTCCATCAGTGGCAATGCTGGATAGCTTGTCAAAGTCCAGTGCTGATTTGTTGCAAACGCTCAATAAACCAGTAAGTAAGTCAGCACCAGTTGTATGTCCGGAAAGTGATGCCATGCCAAGAAATTCTTCATTCACAATAAAATCTAGTGAAACACTTCTAATAAACACAATCACTTGTGCTGTTGATGATATGTCAGTGGATTCTTCCACAGCCAAAGAAAAATAAGCACAGTTTGCAACTAAAATATTAAGTTGGCCAGAAATGTCTGATGCAATTTGCGAGATTCTCCATTGTATTATCCTGTGGTTAAGACTGATTGTTTGAAAACACTTTGTCTTCTCAGGACACATCTTCTCACTTGCGATGATAAGACGCTTTTTTATCATTTCGCCATCTGTGAAAGGTTTCCCATTCTTGGCTATTAAAGCAGATATTTCTAGACTGGCTTCAACGGTCGCATCCAATTCTCCAGATTGTTTCTTGAACACATTTTGTTGGCTGATTAGTGATCGTCATAACGATTTGATTTTCCATTCACGTTCCATACCTTGCAGAAGGAAATCCTTGTGTTGGCTTTCATGATATTGCTTCAGGTTGAATTCTTTCGGCACTGCTACTGTTCCATTGCACAAGAGGCAAATAATGCTTTTGTTCTGTTGCACAAAACAGTACTTGTTAGTCCACACTTCTTGAAATTGATGATTCTCGCGATTGACCTTGTGTTTAATGCCCAGCACCATACTGTTCACTCTGCAAAACAATGTCTCATTGTGCCGAAAATTCTGAGGCCTGCAATGAATCGTGTTTGAGATAAGGCAAGCTAGACTACCAAGTGCTTTGTTCTGTATCCACTCTGACCAAAGACTAAAGAGGTGGGGCAGAAGTATTACGCACACATGACAAATGGCCAGGCATGTCTTAATTCGTTCGATCTCTGTCCGGGCGTCTCCACCATTTCTCAGAATTTGTGAGTCAGATTGTCAACATGCCAGGTGCAGGACACTAATCCATCATAAATGTGGTTACCATTCTTACCTAAATTATATTTATGGCCCGTCAGTTTTTACCCCCTGTGTTCAGAAATGAATCATAAGTGATTAATGCAGTGCAGCAGAAAATCTGAATTTTTTAAATATAATTATTAAAATTGTGATGTCTCATTTCAAACTGGCGCTAGAATCAATTTGTTTTTGTTTTCTGTCACAAACATATCACAGTTTACTACTGTTAAATTTCAAATAAAATAAAAATTAAAAATAATAATTTAATTTTAAATTTACGAAAAAAAGAATGTAAAAATAAAAGTAAATAAAAAGTTCCAATTAATTTACTACTTAAATAACCTAAATATATCTGTTTTCTTTCAAACAAAAAAAACCGCAGCTTTCTAGCTACACGGAATCATTTTACAACCCTCTTTGTTGACAAGTTTATGGCTTGACGCGGTTTGTAATAATTATTAAATCCAAAATATTTTAATGCAAATGGCTTCCTTTTAGTCGTAATGACTCTATTCCAACTACAGTATTAATTTTCTTGGTCCAACTTAATAATAATAAATTTGATGTGAAAAATTTTTTTTCTATTCTTTGTCTATGGAGAGATATTGTTGTAAATTATTGGTTTTATAGCTTTTTGTACATTCCTTTTTGAACTCTGGTTAGTTTTTTCTAGTTTGAATGACATTAGGTTGACGAATAAGCGTCTTTTCAGAAAAGATTGATTCAAATTCGACTATACCAATCAGAATCTAGAATGTAAACAAATGCTAAAAAATCGTTATTTTCATGGTTTTTCAGCGCTATTTTCACTGTTTTCACTTATTTTCGTTATTTGACGCTATTTAGACAAATAAGCAAGTTTTCCGAAGCATAAAATTGAAAATTTCCCACCAAAATAGAAACTTTCTGATAACATCAGAAATGACGTTCTAACATCATTTTATTCTATTTGATTCTTCAAAAAATCATTATAATACTATGTATTAGACTTAAAATATTCGATATCTAAACCAGAAAGTGTTAACTAGAAATAGAACTTATTTATAGAACAACCCCCTCATTTCTCACCTGGGAAAGTCATAAAACATTGGGTGCTAATGACTTTGTGAAAGGGAAAAAGTTCTACACTTAGAAACTTGGAAAGAAGGGATTTGGCCTGTACTGTCTGCGGGCCACATAAACATTGAAAGGGGGCCGTATGTGGCCCGTGGGCCGCAGGTTGTGCTTTCCTGTGTTAGTTATTGGAAAATCATTAAAACCATGGTGTTTTAAGAACATAAAGAATCTTCCTGAAGATTATATTGCAAACAAAAAGCCTGGATGTCTTCAGATTTTTTTGGTAGTACCTAAGTGATTGGAATAAGGAATATCCAAAAAGAAAAAAAAAATTTATTGTTAGTTGATAACTGTCCAGCACATCCCTCAATTCAAAATTTGTCCAATATCAGGCTAGCATTTCTGTCTCATAATGTCACATCAATTTTACAAACGATGGACATGGGTGTAATCAAAAGTTAGAAAGGATTTTATAAAAGATTTGTAGTTTTGCATTTAATTCATCAAAGAGAACAGAAGTTTAATGAGTTTATATCAATATTGGATGCCATAAAGTAACCATTAAGATAACTATTAAGTGTGATGTGTGGAACAATGCTACTTCAACAACCATAACAAATTGTTTCTAAAAACTGAAATTAAACACAAATTAAATTTCAATATCAAATGATGATGAAAATAAAGAAAGCAACATACATTTATCCGAATGGTTGCGATGCAATAACATTAATGATTTTAATAATGACATTGATGAATTTTACAAGTCAATGACAATTTGGTAACTAGTGATAATCTTACTGAGAGTGGTATCATGCAAGCAGTGCTGAATAAAGACAACAGTAATGATAGTGGTGGTGATGAATGTGATGATAATACAATAAGTGAAATAGAATCGAAACCAATACTAACAATTTCTGAAGCTCAACAGGCAATGGGTACATTAGTCAGACTTTTTGAAGAAAATGAAATAAATAATGAGACTTTCAACATGTTGAGTATTTTAAGAGAAAATTTGAGAAATATGAAAATGAAATCTTTGAAGCAATCATCAATTTTAAGCTTTTTACATAAAAAGATTAAGTAAAATTGTGCATACTGTTAATTACTGTAAATTAATTATCTTTACTTATGAAACAATAAATTGATTAATATTAATTATTTTGCAGTTTATATAACTATTAATAAAAATACAGTATAATGTAATTACATATGTATTTTTTTAATCAACTTATTTAAAATTAAAAGATAGATTTCACTAATTATCAGTGGCATTGCTACAAATTTTGCCACCCATGAGGCACCCACTGTGTGTTTGCATTCAAAGCAGCTGCCCATTCTCCCCCTAGTAACATCATTGCTTTTCACAGATCTAATGAGTAACTGTTATAATGAGGAAATCTTTCCAGTTCCCTAATACTTGTTATAACAGAGTTTGACACTATATAATATATGTATATATACATACAGTATATAAGGGGTCTTGTCAGGATTTTTCTTCCTCCTTATCACTTATTTGTTTACTTTACTTCAGCAATGATGTATTTAGATAGCTATACTCATTGTCACCATTGACAAAGTTTCTGAAAAATTCTTTTTCATTACTCATTGTTATAATGAGATTGATTCAGTTTTATTTGATATAATCAAGGAATTCCAATGACAGTTTTGATTTATTCAAAATGTCGGCAAATTTTTGACTGAAACCTATTTCTGTAAAGCAATTTGCAATAGTCCAAATTCCAAGCTTTGTTAATAATTTGCATTAAACATAGCAAATTCACTTCAAACTCAATGATCCATCACCAATAAAATGAAACATCTTTCATTCAATAAGCTTTCTTTATTGTAATTTAAAGTTTCTAATGATTCCTAATTTAAAGATTGTAATCTAGAAATTGTTTTTGGTGGTAAAAATTGAACTGTTATAGCTTTGACCTTATACTTATATATATAGTATTATAATATTATAGTATGTTTGTGTTAATTCTTGGGTTCAAATTTAAAAAAAAAATGTGGTGGCTCAGTTTTCATTTTTATATTCCAACCATCCAAATCTAAATACTCTATTCCAAAGGAACTTAATCACTAGAAATTTCAACTAGCTTCTTGAACTCTAATTTTGAATTTAAAAAAAACACAAACACAATTTTTATTTATTTATTCCACAGCTCAAAAAACTCAGTGCATGAATGCTAAAAAAAACCTGTTGCTATGCTATGGTGGCAATCAATCTGGAATCAAACATTCAATCCAGAACAGTATATATATTAATATAATGTATGCTAGGGTATATATGTATATACAATACTGTAAGGTCTCGTTTTATGCGGTGGATACGTTCTACAGAAAAGCACATATAAAAAATTCGCATAAAAAAAGACTTTACTTGCCTTGAAAAAGTAGGGATACGTTCCGTAATTTTCTAAAATCGCATAAAACCAAAACAACGAGTTAAAATTAACTTAAAACCGCATAAAAAAGTTTGCAGAAATTTAAAAAAAAATAGGTTGCTTAATAAATTACTTCGAATGTCTGAAAGAAATTCATATAAAAGCTTAAAATAAACTTGTATTCAAACTTAATTCAGTTTATTTTATTGAAAAGTAATACAAGGGGAATTCCCGAATTGCAAAAGCTCACTCTAAAAACAAATCACTGACATCTGGATGTGAAGAGTTAATTAAAATTTTTGAAATTTTTTTTTTGATTTTTTGGAATGTTTTTTAAGTCTCCAAATTTTTAAAAAATATTTAAAAATATACGGCCAGCTAGTGTTCACCCTACTTTAAACCCTTGTCCTCCTGCCACGTCTATGAGAATGCCTCGGGAAATCCGACTCCAGCTGTGTTCAAGGTCATCCAGATGTGTAAACAATGACTCATCGGTGTTAAATTTCACAGAAGGGCGAGACAAAGGAAGTTAAACTTTGAAGCTTTTTCTTCAAAATTAACGCATTTCTTTTGTTTTTTTTCAGTTTTAAGTATTTTTTATGTTTAATTACATTTATATCAAAAATTGCTAAGAACTGAAGCGATTAAGCTAGATCTAGCTGTCCTTTACATCCATAAACGTTATATGTCAGTGGAACAAACAAAAAGTGGAACTTTGAGCGTTCCACGATTTTTGGAGACTGTCTATATGCAGGCTTCCTAAACAAGTCTATATGTATGTTTGTCCAAGAAATTTTTGGATGAAATACAAACCGCACAACTTCAAAATCACATAAAAATAATCCGCATAAAAAGAGATCTTACAGTATATATAAGTTGGTTCTTCTTATAGGGACTAAAAATAAAAGTTGTAGTTTGTATAGGGGCAACTGCCTAACTTGTTCCAATATTGAAAAAAGTAATAATCCCAAAATTTGCCAAAATTTAGAGGTTACTAACAAAATTTGAAACATTAAATTTTCTTTACGTTAAGCAAAATACAAAGTAATACAGACTAAGCATTTAAAATTTATAATTGATACTTTTAACATTAATTAATAATGTCACAAGTAAGACTTGACATTATGCTCTTACTGCTGTACTTACATATGATTTTTGTTTCAACAGTGAGTGGTCCTGTGCTTTGCATTGTGACATAGTGATTTTTTTTGGATTGTGGTAGCACTCCTAAATATTATTCAAAACTAACAAATGTACCAAAATTTTTTTATTATAATGTGACAGACTGAAAACCTGCTTAAAGGAAAAATATTTTGATAGTTATACCTATAATGGCTAAATAAAACACGCAAATTTTTAGTTTATTTTAATAAAGTTAAAATTCATTAAATTAAACTCATTTAAAAATTTAATATAAATTCAAATGTTCAAATAGTAATGATATAAAAATGAATTAGTAAAAGTTTTTAAATAATTTTTCTAATACTCTGTAAGAGAGAAATATTTCTTTTACATTTACATCTGATACAAAATATATATTTTTAAAAGTTCCATGTTATAAACGTTGTAAACAAATGGAATATTCAGAAGAGCAAGAAAAAGTAATTGAAGCAGATGATGAAGATGGTGGGTGGGTCGACACTCACCATTATGCAGGTAAATTCATTTGCTAATAATTTGTCATTTAAAATTGTTATGGGAGAAAATGTGTATTTACAAAAAGATATATACTCTTTCAATTTTATATTTTAAATCTCTCTAAATTGGGTTCATTATTTTTTTGCAACAACACTTTTTAACTTCAAATATTATTTGACTTTTTATTTAATCTTTTAGAGAGTGGTTTGCCTGCTGTTACTGAACAGATTCAAGAAATGACATTGGATACCAAAGTAAGTTGACTGTATAAATTACAACTGCATTATATTTTAATCAATGTTATTTTATCATACTTAATTTTGAAATGTAAACTTAAAATAATGATTATCAATAAAACATTTGGTTTTATACACAATTAACATTCTTCAGCAGAAAATTATCAAATCTTCCTGTAGAAAATTAATTTAGTTATTTTGCAAAAATTAGAAAAAAAATTTGAAAAATTATTTTATTTTCCAAATTATCTTATCCATGAGAGCCAATAGTTTTTTTTACATACACATGTAAAAATGCCAGTGTAGATTATTACATCCAATAGTACATAAAATCAGGGATTACAACTATTCAAAAAATATTTTACAACAATTTTAATTTATGATAAAACTGTTAAAAATCAGCTATTAGAAAAACTCTTGCCCACAGTGATTCACCATATCTTTTTCCTTTTTTAATATGAACACTTAAAAGAGCACTAATATCAACCAAAGTTTTACATAGAAGAATATGAGCAATTTCACCATTATTTAATTTTAAATTAATCTACTTGCATGCATCTACCCCAGTATTGGATACTACCATTTATCTGTAATTCATCCTAAATTATCATTTATTTTATTTCCAATATTTTAAAATGTCTCTATAACTGTCTTTTATAATAATTATCTTCATTTTTTTTTCTAGTTTTTACTGATTTTAAATTAATTTCAGAGCCATTTTGTTGACAGTGTTTTGCCACTGCTGAGTTAGTGTAATTATATTTTATTGCTCTAATATGTTCAAAATTCTTATATCTAGTTTTCTTTTCATTTTACCTACAGATACATATTGACAAAACTATGTCTTGTTTATAAAATCGTACTGCTGTTTTATGTTACCAGCATAGAGGTATAAAGGAATACATGTCGAGAGATTGATATTTGGCACAGAGTATTATGTGCCCAAATCATTTGTGCATAAGAAAATCCAGATTTGTAGGTAGTCGGAACCGAGTCAAAATAAAATACAAAATGGCGACCCTCTTTTACAAACAGGCAAAACAGGCACCTCACCCCACCGAAGTCAGGTGGGGGAGAGTACCACCCACAGTCATTCTAAGAAGTGAACTCTGACCTTAGGACTAAACACATAGTTTCTTCTATGTTAAATAAAATTTGTAATCTAATTTTGTAAATTTGGGAGTGCTTCAAATATGACGTTAAAACGGTTTTATGTTGTTACGAGTGGGTTTTTTTTAACATTATTTAGTATAGTAAAACCGTGGGACTGATAAAAATATGATGTTATATTAGGGTTGGCGTTACATCCAATGACATTATAATTGGGTTAAACTGTATAGTGTTTGTGCAAAATAAAAAAATAATTTTGAATGATACAATAGCCACAATTATTTTTTCAAAAACGGGAAATTTTTATTACACGTTGACAAAAATTCAACCCGGGCTGACATGCAACAGAGAGAAATTTCAAAATTGGATAGGTTAATTTCATCGAAAATGCATCGTGGAAGATCTCATGGTTGTGGCAGGCAAAGTTTGAATGATCACGCCCAAAAGCAGTGATACCAAAGAAGATTAGAGAATGAGAACGAGACCCGCCTTGAGCGTCAAAATGATTCCGCTTAGTAGTGAGTCTCTGAGACATAGTCTTGTCCCAAATACGGTTTTGCCATTTTACTTCTTTATATTTATTATTACAGTTACATTCAAAAGATTGTACATGTGTTCTTTTTTAATCCTGATAATTTACATACTTTATTTGCTCCGCTCCAGTATTAATACTGTTTTCCTTTTTTTACAATATTTTTATTTATTTCAAATAATTTTCGTTCATAAAGTAACTTAATATATTTAACATCACTTTTATCAATTGCTATTTTTTGATCTTCTAATTTAAGCCATTTTTCTAAAGTTTCTTTGGTTAATTATTTAATTAATAAGAACATGTTAATAACCAATTTTTTTTCCTTTTCTTGCTGTATACTTTTTATTATTCTATTTTTAATTTTGTTAACATACATTTCAAAAACATTTTTTTAAAAATATGCATTGGACCATTGTATCCTCTAGTTTTTGTGCACTCTTTTTCTTTGATGTAACAAGTCCTTAAAATTCTCATGAGCATTTTTTTAGAATAGAACTTAAAAGGTGTTTATGTATGGTTTAAAAAAAGCATTTTTTTAAACCATACATAAACACCTTTATATTAACATGTTTTTATATTAATTATAGTTATTTGGAAGCTGAAGCTGTCCTAAAACACGACAAAAACATTCCTTTTTGTTAAATTAAAGATTTGTCTACCTGAAATAAGCATTCCATATTGATAATAAATAGTATCTGTTTAATTATACTTAATTTTTTAATATTAGTTTCAGTAATAAAAGTTTAAAAGAATTTACTGTAATTTCCTGCAGTTCAGCTTCAGAAGATAGATTTTCATTAAAAATTGCTCTAAAAGCTTTAAATTTTGAGCTATGAATAATTTGTTAATAGTAAATTTTGTTATAGTTAATAAAAAAATTAGAGGAAAAATAACATGAAGGAAATTTAATTTTAAAGAGATGGTTAATACACTCACATTAATGAAAACTAAAATACAACATAAGAAATGCTTTTTCTTTTTGTTAACATTTAATAGCTTGAAGATTTTATAATACAGTACATTATTTGGCAATTTTTACAAAATAAATTGTTTGTGCAGATAAAAATTTTTAATTTTTTGTCTTCAGAAGCTGCATTCCATGAAGTTGGAAGATATTTAAGTACTTAATAAATCATTTTGATTTCAGAAAACTACAATTAGTTTACACTAATTGTAGTTTTCTGAAATCAAAATGATTTATTAAGTTTATTAAAACTACAATTAGTTTATACTAATTGTAGTTTTGTTTCTGAAATCAAAATGATTTATATGTAATATAAATTAAAAATTTAATAAAGTTATTGTTAATATAATAAAATATATTTTAAGGCATCATCTCAAACTGCTGCCAATGCTCAACAAGATGATGATGACGATGAGGATGATGAGGATGAAGAGGCCGAAGATATGGATGCTTTTGTAGAAAGTGGAATGCTAGACACAGTTGATGAGGTATTCTGAAAATTAAATATTTAACAATCTTAGTACTTGATTGCATACTTTTCTCTGAATTCATTGTATTTTAATCAAAAAACTTTTTGATTAAAAAGGTAGTAAAACATAAAAAACCTTAAAACCAATTAAAACTGGCAAAAAAAAGTTTCTTTTGCAGTTTTATTTATACTAGCCCACAATTTTATACAATTTAACAAAAATAATTTTATTTCTACAGTTTCACTTATTTTACCCATGGTTTTAATAATTTAGTTATTCCAGCTGTCACTAGAATATTAGGACTGAAGAGGGACATTAAGCTTGAAATGCATATCTTTTTAAATTATGGAAAATAAACCTACTTTTTCCACTCTAAAAAAGAGTTCTTCTGTGATTTGTTCTCAACAGCAACCTTGTGCTAATTCCAAAAGAAATTTAGCAATCTGTTTATTGTTTACTTTATTCAATCCAATATAAAAGTTTTTTTGGTTATTTTCTCTGATTTTAGTTTCAGCTCTCTACCTCTTAGAAAATTCAGTATTATTTACTATATTTTAAAGTTGTTATTAAAAATATCATTTTAATACATCTTTATTTGTTCACAGAAAAATAACATTCACAAGATATAAGAGAATATTGATAAATTAGTCTGAAATTTTCAAAATTTCATAGAAATTAAGAAGAAAATATTTTTAACCTATTTATATTTATTGTAAGAAAAATTTTATATTTTCTTATTATAAATACTGTATATATTTTACACACAAATGTGCATAAATATAAAACATAAAAGAATTATATCAGAAACTCTATACAAATTTATATCTATAAAACTTTTTTGTAAAAATAAGTAAAAACAAAAATTACTTATATTTAAACAAGAATAGATACTTTGTATATTGTACTAATAATTAGTATAAAATGCATTTTTTATGGTAAAGATAATTATATAAAACTCAAGATTTGTCTTCTTACTAGTCAGATAGATAAATGCATGTAAATAATACAAGATTTACATTTGTTTATCTATGGTTTACTTTATCCCATATGACTAGCAGGGACATAAGATAAATGTTGAAAGTTTTATATAATTATCTTTACTATATAAAATGCATATTAATAATGTTATACTAATTGTATGTATCCATCTTAAAAAATGGACACCCCAACTTTCAAAAGGAATGTCTGAAAAATGGCTAGAGACAAAAATTTTATTCTTACTGCATATTGGTGTGACAAGAGATAAAATTAAAGATTAATCAATGAATAAAATTAGTATTTATGGGGAACAGAACATCCAAATGTGTGTTTGCTATGAACATTTCATTCAGAGAGAGTGACCATATGGGCCACTGTTTCCAGCAGAGGGATCATTGGGCCAGTTTTCATGTGGAAAACAGTCACTGCATCATGCTATGTTGAAATATGCCTTGGATGATTCATTGCAGACATTGTGATTCATTCAAGGTAGCAAGAGACCTCATTGGTCTGCTGCAGACATGAAATCAAAACTTCAGCAGACCAATGAGGTCTCTCACTGTCTTGCATGAAACACATCAGGACACTGTTCATGGCACACATGAGAATCAATGTACACACACATGCATTGATGAATCCATGAATAACACCAGAACAGCTTCTGCACTAATTTTTTTCCCTGTCACAAATATGCAGTGAGACTAAAAATTTTTCTGTTTTTTAAGATTTTCTTTTGAAAGTCTGTGTCCATTTCAGGATGCCTTGTATATATATATAAGATGTGGCTAAAAAAAAGAGGATTGCTACCTACTGTTCTCTTTCTGTGCATATCATCAATATTCATATTGTATTGCAACTTGTTTCTTCTGTTACAAATACCTTTTCATTTCATTGCAAGCAGTCCTATTAATCAATTAAAACATGTCTTGAAAATCAGTGATGTGATTCTTTAAAATAAGCTTATGAGAATGGTAGCTAAGGAGTCCTGGCAACAGAACTCTGCTTTTGGTGTTAGGATTAAGGTTTCCAAAAGCAATGTGTTTGACTTCTATTGGGGGATCAAATCCAGTGATGGATCATAAACTAGTCCCACCTGGTGATGGCTCTTCAGCATTACCTTTTTGGCTGATTCTGCTCATTAGTTTCTAGTAATGGAATCTATCTTCAAGAGACTTTTGTCATTATTTTATTTCACAGAAATTGTGAATGGAGTGCTGCATAAACTCAGTTGAAGAATACTTTGAAGGAGACAGTTATTGGAATTTTTATATGTAAAAGAATAAATGACTAAAAAATTTTTCTTTTTAGCCATGCCTTATATATATTTCACAATGTAATTTTCTAGATTTTCTCACAAATTCAGATTAAAAAACCTTTTAATCTTATTTTTCTATAAAGAAGAAATTTATCTAATAAATATTTTTTATTGGATGATAAAGTGAGATTTTATTCATCCTGAATAACTACAGTATCAAATTACGATATTCAAAAATTTTAATGTTACAGTGAATTGAAAACTTGAAGATTTTTTTCCTAGGCAACTCTCGATAATATGACCACGAAAAAGGAACTGCAGTCTCTAGAGGTGGGAACCAGTCCTTCTGATGGAATCATACAGACAAGAACATATGATTTAAATATTACCTATGATAAATACTATCAAACTCCTCGTCTGTGGTTATTTGGTTATGATGAGGTAATTTTTTTTTAATTCAGAACAGTACTAAATATGAAAGAAGTAAACTCACCTTACATGTATTTCCAGCATAATGAAACAAATGCTTTCAGCTTGCTTGATAAGCCTTCCTCAGGTTCACCATTACAGAACATAGTTTAAACCCCAGGTTTAAGATTTTAATTTTATGTAATAGTAACCTGAGGAAGGTTTATCAAGCAAACCTTTAACATTCATTTCATTAAAATTTTTATACTGGAAATGCAAGGTGTGTCTAGTGTTTTCATATCCTGAAGTTCCAGTTTAGACTTTTATTAGTACTATATGAATCTGAATGTTTATAAGATAGTTGTAAATTTGGAAACTTCAGTAATATTATACAAAAGCTGTCCTATAACCACATACATAGTGTTGTGTGTATCTAAAATTTTCTTTCAAAATTATGAAATCTACAAATGGAATAATTAAATCATAATTCCAAGCTATAAGAATGTAATTAAAGATGTTAATTATTATAATTATAATAAGCAGTATTATCTATTACATTTTACAGAAAATTAAACAAAATTATGTTTTTTGTTAATAATTGTTTTTAATATAATAATTTTTAATAAAATTAACATAATTTTTAAAATTTTCTGTAAGAATTAATTCCTAAATTCATTTTTTAAATCTAAAATAAGTTAAAATTTAATGTATTTTTTAAAACCGATCAAATAAATTACATCATCATTCATATTACATATTAAGTTATATTATACAATCAACTCTGTTCAAATTAAGAAAAGTTTGAATTATCAGAAATTGAAATTAAACTAGTTTTCTGTAAGTTTCTATTGTTTATCAGGAGTTTTCAGAAGAGGCTGTTTTGAGAAATCCTTGAATTGCATTCTATAAACCAGTCAACCATATGCTACTTTAATTTCATTACGAAACTCAGAAAGCATTAGCTTTGACTTATAAGGAAAATTTTTTAGTATAAATTTGAATATTTTAAACTAATTGAAATCCAAATTTCAGGGAAACAATAACAAATTTGAAATTTGAATATATTAAATTAATTTAATAAATTAAAACTGAATTTTTAAATCTATTTTCTAATTTTCATAGAATAGAAAACCTCTTACAATAGAAGAAATGTATGAAGATATTAGTCAAGATCATGCAAAAAAGACAGTTACAATGGAAAGTCATCCTCACTTACCTGGACCTCCAATGGCTTCTGTTCATCCTTGCAGGTATGTCATTCTATGAAGTATATTTAAAAATCAGATTTGCAAACTTTCATACTCTTATTTTAGAAATAAAACGGACGTTTTTAACTCATATACAGAATGTATTATTTAAGATAAATAATCATATTGTTTAGGCATGCCGAAGTTATGAAAAAAATAATACAGACAGTGACAGAAGGAGGAGGAGATTTGGGCGTTCATCTTTATCTTATAATATTTCTTAAGTTTGTACAAGCCGTCATTCCGACAATAGAATACGATTATACACAGAATTTTTCAATGTAAATTTATAATTCAATTTATTCTGTAATTAATGTGTAAATTAAAAATCTATGTAATGAAAATAAGAGAAGAAAATGGACCAGCTATAATATTTTCTACAATATAAAGTCCATATATTTTGATAATTAAAAGAAAAGTGCGTGACTATCAAAAGTAAATGTTAATTAATTGAAGAAATATTTTTAAAATGTTTTGATCTTAATGTCGGAAGAATAAATTTTAATCATTTCCTGTACGATCTTTAATTTTATTCAGATTGTTCAACTGGACATGGTGACGATTGATGATATAAATAATCCATGCAGATTAAAATAAAATTTAGATTATATAAAATTCCTAAAATTATCATTTCTCTTTCTATTAAACAATTTTGTAAATTTGTCAATGTGTAATTCTTTGCAGTTTGCACAATTTACAATAATTGCTTAAAATTGTAACTTGTTGTGCCTAGTAAATCAATTATATTCTGTTACTCAGCATTGATTTAAGTAATACTTTTACATGTATATTGATATTCCATTTATACACATATTATTGTAATTTTCCAAATGGCAAAGGAATAAAATCTTTAATTCATTTTTGTAATTTTTAGATTTTTTTAAAAAAACTTTGTTACACCATTAATAGCTTTATAAGGCATAATGAGTTAAGGCACACTCATTATGCTTTATATATCATCACTAAATGAGATAGTTCTAGTTTTTTCACATATGGTGATATTAGAAATAAAATGTATTTTTCAGTAAATTCTTAATAAATTCAGTGTGAAAAAAACATAATTTTATACCAAATTTAAGACTTCTGGTTAAAAATATTTAGATAAAAATCAGTTTATTTTAATAGAATAAACATTTCCAAATTTTAAATATTAAAAATCTAGTAAAATTAATGGGAATATAATAGATTAATATTGAATATCAGCACTTTCAATATGCTACAAAGTTTGATTTTACAACTAACTTTTCCAAAGCAACTTGGTCCTATTTTATAAATCTGCATATATTGAAAAGATTTTGAATTATTATTATGCCAAAGTTTTATCGACTCCCTAAGGGGTCAATACTGATCCCGTCGGGAAGCCCTGCCACACAATCCATTAGCGTTGTCTGGTTGGCAAATCAAGGGGTGTTGAAAGCTTACCTTTATGAGCATGATGTTTGAACTAGGGTTTCTCAAACGGTATTCCGGTTGTTTTTTTGACCCGGGAAATTTTTCTTATCCCGGGAAATCCTGCAAACTTCTTAAAAATTCATTTTTTTTTTCTTATTTTGCGTTAAGGTTGAGGAATTTTGCAAATAGAAAGCATAATTAACTCATTCACTGTCAGAATACATTTGTATTTATTAATTTTAAACCTACCTATTAGTTTTTTTTAAATTTTTGCTCGTTATAGCATGTCACAAATGGTCAATAATCAATATATAGCTTATTTGTGGCAGGACTATAAAAATTCTTTACTTGTCGGAACCTGTAATATCTGGAATAATTGTGCTTACGCTGTCTTGAGTTTTAACCATGCCCAGTAGCTTCAATAAATGCCTGACGCCAGATTGTGCAAATTGGGCAAGGATACAAACGAGTACAAAGTCTGCAAGTATGAAGTTTTTCTTCATAAACCTGATTATTAAAGCCAAATGAATTGCCGAATTATCGAGCTCTAAGCTTGATGCCGCTATTAAAGCAGCCAAGGTAGACAAATCAAGAATACTAGAGAGCGAAAGAAGTACTACAATCTCGAAAACGAACTCGAAATCTTCCAGGCTACAGGTGAAAAAACACATAATATCTGTCTTCTCTTAAATGCATTAAACACTATTCCAATCACATCAATTGAATCGGAAAGGGCATTCTCGGTGGCAAGACTTTTCATTACTAAAATAAGAATTAGAGTGAGTTATCGGAGTATTGACCATCTTTGCTTTTTAAAATCTTATAAAAGTTTGCAATATTTTGTATTATATTTTATTTAAAAAACGAAAATTACCTTCTAAATTAGAAGTTTATTTTTTTTAATTTTTAACTCAATTCAAAACATTTTTTTTGTTGTTGTTGTATGCAGTTTCCAGCAAACTTTAATTAATTTTTTTCTATTTGTGAAAATTTCTACGTTATTTAAAGGTAATTTTTATTATAGGCCTATAGACCTTACACAGCATTATTAATATGATTTTGGAGGTTACAGAACTTTAAAATTACTTTAAAAAATGGAAAATAATTATATCATTTAATTTCAAGATATATTGTATACCTTAAAAATAATTAATTCTATCCCGGGATTTCCCTGGATCCCGGGAAACAATTCACTTCTATCCCGGGATCCCGGGACAAGCAAAAGACCGGGAAATGAGAAACCCTAGTTTGAACATCCCACCAAACATTTCAGGGACAGTGGGGGACAAAACTCAAACATGGGAGCATCCTGTCTAAATTAGGAATTATGGCAAAATTATATAATTAAACTTTATTAATGTTTTGCAGTGCAAAGTTTAGTGTGTTGCATAAATTGCTCTAAAATACCACATATAATCAATCTAAATTTACAATTATTAGTTTCTTTGTGTGTGAAGAAATTACACACATACAAAATCTTAATGAACAAAGTTTATTGTTTATGAAAAAACAAAATGGTATGACAAAGATATGACAGAAATTTTGAACATATATGAAAGACAATGGTCCTCTTCATATCATTTTATAAGTATGACAAAATTCTTGATTCTTCCAATTATTAATGAATTTGCTTTGGAAATGAAACCCAAAAGAGACAATATAATTCAAAATTTCGATATTTAATCTGTTTTATCATCTGCTTTCTTGTTATAATTTAAAGCTATTTGTTTCCAACAAACTAATTAAATTAATTAATTAAAATGATATCTTATTCCTCTGTCCAGTTTATCTATAAGAAAGTAAGGTCTATTTTGGTTCTCGTATTTGTCAATCTAAAATTATGATTTATTATCTTCAACTATTCTCAATTCCAAAAATAAAATTAAACAGTACATTGAACTATTTTTGTACTCAATCTGCTGTATTGTTTCTTTGTATAGCTTAGTAATTTTTACAATGTGACTGGAGGGTCAGCACTTTTTTGATGCCTCGTCAGGACTGACATCACTATGTCTCGTGCAACATGGAAGCTGTGGTGGCGAATTTGTTTTGGTTTGAAAGTAGGTCACGCAAGAGCCATGTATGGCGCAATCGGATTTGAATGGAGGCGAGTGAGGCAGTGTTGGAAGCAAGACAATCGGATACTAGGTTAACAAAACAAATACCCGTTTATTTTTTGTTACTAGATCTACAGGCTAACAGTAGCGAGACAATTAGACATTGGATATGAGAGTGACATTGACGTGTTTCATGTGTGCACGAGAGAGTTTACACGAAATCATGTTATAAATCAGAAGAGAGCTGCTTGTAAATGAAATGACTGTTCAATCGTCTTTAGAGTATTTTACCCTGGAGAGTTCTGAGCACACCTGGAACAGTTTGAAGTATGGAAGGCTCTATCTGGGACAGGAGTTGGAAATTTCTGGGACCAGAGGATGTAATTGGAGACGAACTGGAGGAGGTAATATTTCATTATTGGCAGGAGATGATATTCTGTTGAGGGGCTGGTGACTGTCCGTTAGTTGTTATATTAAAATGATGGATGTCTGGAGGTTACAAGAAAGTGTCACTTTCCATGCTGAGAACTTAACTTTCACATTGTCAAATAACTGTCAAAAGACAATCTGCTCCCAAAGTTGTATTGTCAAGACATTATGTTGTGAGTTCAGATTCTTATAGGTTAAGTTATGAAAAAATTTTTTTAAAACCCATACCCTTTTAAAAATTGTGCAAAGATTTGGCTGGTACATTAACCTTTGTAGAGAGGGTTAGTCAGATATGGTGCTATCACGATGTAGTGGAGAATAAATGTGGGAAATTTTTTAAGAATTTTCCCATGCGTTTTTCTTGTTTCCGTTTTGAAAAAATTTTTTTATTTTTTAAACAGTTATGTCTAGTAAAGAAAAATCTTTTTTTATTGTCACATAATTCCTTTTTATGTGAATTTTTTTCACAGTAATTTTTGGTAATATCTTTGCAGATATAGATGTTGTTCTCCAGTGCCATGTGATCACTCTTGATGGGTATATCCATCGATCACTGCAGAGTGGTTAAGGTACTAAAAATGCTTGTTCCAATAGTGATCAGAGTGGAATTTTTTTTTACTCTCTGCCCTGTGGACACTAAGGTATTTTCTTAGCAAGACCATTATGGGTTTAGCCGGGCCTGAGTGAAGGTCTGGCACTGGACATCACCTGCAAAAAATTCCTGGGGATTTGAACCCAGATCCCCAAGCAGTATGCAGTCGCATTTAACCTCTCGGTCATCAAAAAAATTATATAAAATTACATAAATTTGTCAAATTTTTAATATTTCTTGTATTTTTTAATACATCTATAAAACTAAAATATCTGGTTTCTTATCATGCCAACTGCTATTTTTTAAAAATAATTTAATAAATTCCTTAGAGGGATTATTTTAAAATTGCATTTTTTATAATTTTTTTTTCAAATCTTTGCAACTACATTGTTGCTTATACAAATAATTAGTTCTTGAAGAGTAAAAATGTTGATTGTCAGTTAAGATACAACTAGATACAATAGTTTCCATACTCTAACATATATCGGACCAGATAACATTGGATTAGTGGATTTTGTACCTGGTATTGTATGGTAAAAAATGCAATAGATTCACATTATTCACGTGTGTTGCATATGCTGTCAACAAAACAGTCACAATCAACTAGTACTGATGGTTTATGTGTACATTGGTCTCTCTGCTGCATGCACCAAGTAGTAACACGAAAATTTCACATGCACCACCCTGTGGAGGAGTGTTATATTTAAAATACAGTAGTCAATTGCCAATTTATTTCTAAACAGTGACACAAATTTGATTTAAACCATTAATTCCAGAATATTAAAAATGTTCTTGCTATCAAGTTTCTCCCAAAAAATATATAAATTCCTAATCAAGCCTCAATTACATAATCATTCCACCTAACTGTCTGGAATGTAATAAACTTAAAATTTCTATTTATCCAAATTTTCTAAATGTACTGCAAGTTCAAATTAATTTGATTTCAGTTTGTTTTTGTCTAAAATAAAATTTAAGCTTGTTATAAAAGTATTTATGTAATTAATAAGATGTTATGAAGATGGGGAACTTACACAAATTTAGCTCTTTCCACTCTTCAGGTACTAAGGGTCTTTTTTTAACAAGCCTGACATATCCAGATGGAGCATCCCCATAAAATTCCTGGGGCTTCTTCAACCCATCCGATTAATCTCTGGTTCTCCATAGCGGTAGGCTGCCACCTTGGTTTCTTGACCATCTGGTAGTCATTTGCACAGTATTTAATCAGACATATTTTGATGATATTGAAATTTCAACATCTTATTGCTATCTATTAGTAACTATGACTGAAAATATTTATCATCTTTCTTCTTTGTAAATAAAGTATATCATTATTCTGTTCATTCACAACTGCTCAGTGTAAAACTAATTCTGATGTATATAATTGCCAGTCTTTTTACAATTAGTTTAAAACAGATGGTATATAAAATATTTGCAACAGATATGAAAAGATCTGGCAGTGATCAGCTACTCACAAGTATCAAGGTATAAGGAACTGAATATTAAAAGCAATGGTTGATAAAGCTAATATGAAGGGCATTGAAACTGCCACAAATAGCACAAGTGTTAGCCTACACAACAATATTCATGGTTGCAGCAAAGAACATAGTGAAGATAGCCTCCACTTGCTCATAGCTGCAATACTTTATATGCAATGAATATAAATGGTAAAGAAGCCATAGCTGCAAAATAGTTATAATCAATCTATAGAATAATAAGTGCATCAGACCTAGCATGGTTATTTTTTTTTAATTGAAATTAAAAACTAACATTTCATTTATAACTTACTTCTAATAATAAATTGGTATATCTGATTATAATTTTTATTTTGTTAAAATATTATTTAATGTAAAATTACTTACATTTAAATAAACAATCATTTTGTTTAAAAATGCTGGATTATTTTACATGCCAGGATTTATAGATGAGATTTTGTTTTTGACAATAATTTCTAAATTATAAATCATTAATTACAAAACAACACACTATTTTCAAGTTTTTTCAATTTAGATTTTTTAAATTAAATGGGTAACTAAGTGTATAGACTATCAGCACAGTAATGTAACACTTTAATGGCAGTCAAACTAAACACTGGCATTAGCGAATGTTTTTTCCTAGTGATGATGATAACAATTATATAAAGTTTGAAAGTTTTTTTAATCGTCATTAATTTTACAAAACAAAATATGCATACGAATTCAGCAGATACATTGATTTTTTATTTAACACAACAAAAAAAAAATTGTGTAAATTCCCCATTGTTAGATCTAATGATTTCAGACTAATTATATTTATTTAAATTTTTAAATATCATTTGGAAATTTTGCAATACATCATTATAGATTTTGTTACCAACAGAAGAAAAAATATGCATGTATGTGTATATATACACAAATATATATATTTTTTATAAGAAAAATTTTAATCTTAACATTTATGTATATGAGTACATTGTATTTACAACACACATTCATTGAAAATATAGGTTACAGATAAAAAAATTATTAGTATAATTATTTTTAAATATAAGTTTTTCCTAATATCACAAGTTTCCAGTTAGATATATTTTGTTGTACAACAAAGTTTTGAATGAAAATTTATTCTTTGAAGATGTGTAGACATAATAAAACTTGAGAGAATCACAGATAAAAATTCTGTCGGCTGAAAAAATCATGCATTACTGCCTGACATCATTCAGAAAAATTATCCGGGTAACTTTTGTACAGATATTCAAAATATCGAGAATTGCCTCTATATACAATTAATCATATAATTTTCTAAAATGTATTACACTCTTTGAATCACAATTATTATAAAAATGAATTCCTATTTTTATTATACATTATTATACTTATTCAGAAGCTAGTCATAATGATAAAAATCAGTGAAATATTTATACAGATATGTACATGTTTGCATATACACAATATGTAAATCTTAAAAAATAATAATAAAAATTATATTTAATTAATAGAGATTTCATTATATTGTAATTACATAAATAAACAGTAATAAATAAATAAATTTTATACTCTTATTTTTGTTTTTTTAATAATTTGTTAAATTTTCATAAAATAACAATCATCATTATATATATATTTATATATTGTATATGTATTTCCTTGCATGTTTTAAATCTTAGTAAAATTACAGATTGTTATTTCATACTTAAAATAAATCAATGGTCATTATTTATGAAAATTGGTCACTATGAACTTAGTACGGTTGGTGAAACTGGTGGTGCTGTTGCGGTGGAGCATGGGGCCCTTGATTTGGATTAGCCATATGACGCTGCAAATGCGGTACCAATGTCACAGTTTGTTGCTGTTGTTGCTGCTGCTGTTGCTGTTTCTGCATGGCTAATAGCTGTTGCTGATGTTGATGTCTAATTTGCTGCATATGTTGCATCTGAGCCTGCCCAGTAGTCAAAGTGGGATTTCCTGCAGCTCCTCCATAAGTATTGGCACCACCTTGTACCATGGGTGATCCAGAAACAGATATGTGTGAATTGGCACCGGTTACTCCACCCATACCACCTGCCATTTGTCCGACAGTTACATTTGGTGCTTGCATGCCTCCCTGATTCATTGTATATTGGGGTCTAGAGAAAAATAAAAATATCATTGTAGGTTTGTTTTCTCAATACAATGAAATGAAATTCTTTTAAACTGAAATTCTACAGCTGCAATAAAAAATTTTTTATATATCAATAAAAAATGAATTATAATAAAAGTTATGAATTAACATACTGGAAGATTTAGATATAAAAAAAATTACAAAATGTTTCAATTAAATATTTGAAAGGATCCATTTTCTGAAGTTCTTGGGAACAGTTGGATTCAATTATGTCCATTTTTAGTTAGATATACAGGTAACCCCCGTATAACACGGCACTTCTATAGCACAGATTCACTCTAACACGGTTCGAGAATTGGTACCATCCCCCGTATAACACGGTACTTTTATAGCACGGATTCACTCTAACACGGTTCGAGAATTGGTACCATCCCCCGTATAACACGGTACTTTTATAGCACGGATTCACTCTGACACGGTTCGAGAAATGGGTAAAACCCGCGTACAATATGAAATGTAATAAATTTTTACATACTTAAGTACTAATAGTTCACGAGAATAATAATTTTTGTACTTTAGTGTATAAATTTTCTTTATTATTAGTACTTTAGTGTATAAATTTTCTTTTCTCGTCTCCATACACATGGTCCTTCGCGAAAATTGTTTCAATTTTGCCATATCTTGACGCTTCTGATGTTGCCAGATGTTTTTCCCTTATTCCATAAGTGCTTAGCACCATATAAGGAAATTATAAAGATCTTTTAACTAGAAGCAAGCAATCTAAAATTACATACACTTTTTGCAAAAGGTAAAGCATGAATCTTAAAATAATGCAGAAAAATGCTCAGAGGATAACAATAACTTGCCAAAAATAAAACGCTCTCAGTTAATAGTGCTTTTAGTGATGACAAAGAAAACATTGTTTAATTTATATTAATATGTATCACTTAAGAAAATTTTAATAAAGATATTTAACTTAATTATGAAAATATAATAGCATGTTTTTTAATTTTTGGAACCTAACCCTCCTTTTCGTACTAGTTCTTTGTTTCCCATAACACGGTAATTTTTTGGAACGTAACTACCGTGTTATACGGGGGTTACCTGTAT
>NW_019384545.1:301113-310621 GCF_000671375.1 Centruroides sculpturatus | reverse complement strand
GTTGCCCATGCCTTACGCCGCCCTTGGTCATAGAAATGATGTAATTTGAGTATAAATTATTTATAAATACGTATGTCAAGTAATATTTTTATTACTATGTAAAATATATTTAAGAGTTTACGACCACTGTGATGGGTGAGACGTTGTTGAAACAAAAAAAAGTTATATATTCCATCACGTAAATAAACAGTGTTGTAATTCGCCAAGTGCAAATCAGCAAATTCGTAAAATTTTTGTTTATTTTGAACAATCCGGATAATGGAGGTTCTACTGTATTTTGTTCACAAACTTGATTCTGTTTAATTCATACCTAAAATAAAATATTATTTCTTTAATCTCTTTATTGTTTTTCTGGCATTTGGTTGTTTTAGAAATGTTATCATTTTCTCTCTGAACTGAACTGACAAATTATAACAGTATTTTTCTTTTGAATCATATAAGCTTGAGGGAATTGAAGGCAATTCCTTGAATGTTTTTTATAGGCCCTAAATTTATCTTCTGTATTTCTTATTCTCATAGTTTTGAGAGAAAATGTGTATTTCCACTTATCATTTAATTCACTGAAAAAATCCAGGCCAAAATATACATATTTTTTCCCTTGCTTTTTTAAACTAAATAAAAGAAGTTTTCAATATAGAGCATCATTCATCTCCTATTTTATCAGTGATACACTTTTGCAATTTATGTAAGATTTATAGCTAAAAACTTTAAGTTTTATTTTTCAAAATTTTTTGTTTATGCAAGCTTGCCAAATAATCCATATGCTCTGAGTGCGCAGCTTTATATTTTATCAAACTAACAATTTTCCTTTAGATAATTCTTGCACTTCTTTTAAAAACTGAGGGATCTACAGTAAAACAATTCAAAGTGCACAATTTCTTAGTCAATGTGCATTCCCTTCTCAAAATCAAAGTAAGATATCATATTTATTGATTCGGGAGACTATCTGCTGTTTCAATGTGATAATTAATTTTTCTTCTGTTTTTAGAATTATTGCATACATTGCCAAGGTGATAAGTCTTTGGATGTGTATCACATGATAGCTAGGTGTATTAATTTTTCTAAACTATGTGAAAGTATTTTTGGTGTTTCTACTATTTCTTTAAAAAAATTTTTGGACGCCTTATTGCTGTCATTCGAGTAGATTGGCATATATTTTGATTTGTTTTTCATTTTGGATCATTTGATTTTGCACAGAGGTGGTGTTATTTTTTCCTTTAAATATATGTTCAAGCCTAAGAAATATTGGGAGACTATCCGTTGTTTTGACATGATTTTTCTTCTGTTTTTAGGTAAGCCCTTCTGTTTATTACGTCTCAAGGAGTAAAGAGGAAGACATTTTCTCCAACTGTTCTGGAGAGAACACCAAGTAGGCCTAGAACGGGTAGTCCCAGTCAAGATGAGGAAGTTGTGGAATTATTACAAAATCAGAGCTTTGATATAATGGAAGGTGTTTGTTTATTATTGTGTATGCACGTCACTCTTAATAGTAAAGTAGAGGATTTTATAAGGTGACTTGAACATCTTACAGAATGGATTAAGAATGTGGATGAGGCACTTGTTGATTTTGAGGTCAGATTAGTCGATATTGAGGCAAGAATGGGTTCAATTGGGTTGGAAAAGGGAGTTCTTCCCTTATTGATAATATCTGCAAGAAAGTGTCAAATTCGAACAAGAGATGGATTATATGAATAATCAACCTAGAATTAATAATGTAGTTATACACAGTTTGGAGGAAGGGGCTGGAGAATAAGCAATAGACACCACAGAGGCAGTTAAATCTTTTGCTACAAATAAATTGAATTTACCTTTGTTGCAATATGTAGATGTTAGACGAGTAGGTAAAAAATTTGGAGATAAGACTAGAATAATAATTTGTCAGTTTGGTTCCTTTAATGATAAATTAATGTTTAAAAAGACAGTTTTTGAGTTTCATAATTTGAATGTATTCATAAACGATGACTTTTCACAATGATTAAGGGACATGAGGTATAAATTAAGGATCTTTGGAAGACAGAAGAAATCTGAAGGTGCTCACAACATACATTTAACCTATGATAAAGTAATTATTGGCGGATTGAAATACGAATTTGATGAGAAATCGGGTAAAATTATGCCTATCTCTACATAACAATCACTGGCCCAGTCTACCTCTATTGTGGCTTGGAATTGTGCTGGTATTAAAAATAAGCCGAACTCATTTTGGAAGTATGTATTGCAATTTGATGTAATTTTTTAATCTAAACCTAGTATTTTTCTAATAGTAATGAAAGTAATTTGAAGGTTTTATTGGATTATAATTGTATTATTGGTGATACATTTAGGGAATGTAATAGGGGTAGATTTAAGATGGGATGGTTGTTATTTATAAGAGTAAGTTTTACACTTATAAATTTATCTTATAAAATTTATAAATCTTTTAAACTTATAAAGTAATTTATATAGATAGATTTTTACTTGTGATTAATATTATATTTCTTGTGGGTGAATTTTTGATATGTTTTGTTTAATTAATTTTCATTTTAATGAAGATTCTAATTTGATTATTTTTGGTGATTTTAATGCTCAGGTGGGTGAAGGAAATGTTATCCCTGACTACACAGGCGATGCCTTTGGTATTGATCCTGCTAAGAGTGGTAGGGTATTTAAGGATGCTATCGTGAATAGTAGAGGTCAAAAGATTCTTCAATACTGCCTCAATAAAAATTTAATAATATTAAATTAGGTTAGGTTATGAAGCAGGTGAATATACCTTTGTTTCTAGTTTGGGATCTTTGGCTATTGATTTTGGTTTAATAACTCCCTGTGTGTGAGGTTGTGTTAAATCTTTTTTGTTGATGATTGTTGTTTGTCGGACCATTTTCCTTTGGTACTATGTTTGGACAATCCATTGCAATCTGAGGTGAATAATAATGGCATTTTTTATTAAGAATTTTCTGGAACTGCAAGATTATGAACAATTTTCTGTGTGATCTTGAGAAACATCTATCAGGGAGTGTGTCTGTTTCCTTATCATACATAAGTAAGTTAATTGTCGAGATTGCTAATTGCTATAATATGAATTTTAAACCAAAAGATCATATCAATATTAACAATTGGTTTGATTACATTGTTGTCTAATGATTAGGATTAGAAATAGAGCTTGGTGGGTTTTTAAGAAAAGTGGATCAGAATTACATCATAAAATATTTGTTTTCTTTTGTAGTTTAGTTAAGAAAATTTGTTTAGCCAAAAAGAAAAAGTTTTTGTAGATGGCACAGAATTCTGATATTTTCGGCAAAAATAATATGTAGTTTTGGAATCTGTGTAAAATTAGAAATAATATGAGGGCCATTCTAAAAGAAAAGAACATTTTGATCTGATGAGCCGCACAGTTCCTCTCACTCCCCATTGCTGCGTCATGGACCTTCCCATTTTTTCGCACCAGTCTGATGCTAACAGCGAGCAGCAATGATTGTTTATTGTTTATAGTGTGACTTTAAAATGTGTGACAAAATTAAAGATCCTNCTATAGACCTTACACAGCATTATTAATATGATTTTGGAGGTTACAGAACTTTAAAATTACTTTAAAAAATGGAAAATAATTATATCATTTAATTTCAAGATATATTGTATACCTTAAAAATAATTAATTCTATCCCGGGATTTCCCTGGATCCCGGGAAACAATTCACTTCTATCCCGGGATCCCGGGACAAGCAAAAGACCGGGAAATGAGAAACCCTAGTTTGAACATCCCACCAAACATTTCAGGGACAGTGGGGGACAAAACTCAAACATGGGAGCATCCTGTCTAAATTAGGAATTATGGCAAAATTATATAATTAAACTTTATTAATGTTTTGCAGTGCAAAGTTTAGTGTGTTGCATAAATTGCTCTAAAATACCACATATAATCAATCTAAATTTACAATTATTAGTTTCTTTGTGTGTGAAGAAATTACACACATACAAAATCTTAATGAACAAAGTTTATTGTTTATGAAAAAACAAAATGGTATGACAAAGATATGACAGAAATTTTGAACATATATGAAAGACAATGGTCCTCTTCATATCATTTTATAAGTATGACAAAATTCTTGATTCTTCCAATTATTAATGAATTTGCTTTGGAAATGAAACCCAAAAGAGACAATATAATTCAAAATTTCGATATTTAATCTGTTTTATCATCTGCTTTCTTGTTATAATTTAAAGCTATTTGTTTCCAACAAACTAATTAAATTAATTAATTAAAATGATATCTTATTCCTCTGTCCAGTTTATCTATAAGAAAGTAAGGTCTATTTTGGTTCTCGTATTTGTCAATCTAAAATTATGATTTATTATCTTCAACTATTCTCAATTCCAAAAATAAAATTAAACAGTACATTGAACTATTTTTGTACTCAATCTGCTGTATTGTTTCTTTGTATAGCTTAGTAATTTTTACAATGTGACTGGAGGGTCAGCACTTTTTTGATGCCTCGTCAGGACTGACATCACTATGTCTCGTGCAACATGGAAGCTGTGGTGGCGAATTTGTTTTGGTTTGAAAGTAGGTCACGCAAGAGCCATGTATGGCGCAATCGGATTTGAATGGAGGCGAGTGAGGCAGTGTTGGAAGCAAGACAATCGGATACTAGGTTAACAAAACAAATACCCGTTTATTTTTTGTTACTAGATCTACAGGCTAACAGTAGCGAGACAATTAGACATTGGATATGAGAGTGACATTGACGTGTTTCATGTGTGCACGAGAGAGTTTACACGAAATCATGTTATAAATCAGAAGAGAGCTGCTTGTAAATGAAATGACTGTTCAATCGTCTTTAGAGTATTTTACCCTGGAGAGTTCTGAGCACACCTGGAACAGTTTGAAGTATGGAAGGCTCTATCTGGGACAGGAGTTGGAAATTTCTGGGACCAGAGGACGTAATTGGAGACGAACTGGAGGAGGTAATATTTCATTATTGGCAGGAGATGATATTCTGTTGAGGGGCTGGTGACTGTCCGTTAGTTGTTATATTAAAATGATGGATGTCTGGAGGTTACAAGAAAGTGTCACTTTCCATGCTGAGAACTTAACTTTCACATTGTCAAATAACTGTCAAAAGACAATCTGCTCCCAAAGTTGTATTGTCAAGACATTATGTTGTGAGTTCAGATTCTTATAGGTTAAGTTATGAAAAAATTTTTTTAAAACCCATACCCTTTTAAAAATTGTGCAAAGATTTGGCTGGTACATTAACCTTTGTAGAGAGGGTTAGTCAGATATGGTGCTATCACGATGTAGTGGAGAATAAATGTGGGAAATTTTTTAAGAATTTTCCCATGCGTTTTTCTTGTTTCCGTTTTGAAAAAATTTTTTTATTTTTTAAACAGTTATGTCTAGTAAAGAAAAATCTTTTTTTATTGTCACATAATTCCTTTTTATGTGAATTTTTTTCACAGTAATTTTTGGTAATATCTTTGCAGATATAGATGTTGTTCTCCAGTGCCATGTGATCACTCTTGATGGGTATATCCATCGATCACTGCAGAGTGGTTAAGGTACTAAAAATGCTTGTTCCAATAGTGATCAGAGTGGAATTTTTTTTTACTCTCTGCCCTGTGGACACTAAGGTATTTTCTTAGCAAGACCATTATGGGTTTAGCCGGGCCTGAGTGAAGGTCTGGCACTGGACATCACCTGCAAAAAATTCCTGGGGATTTGAACCCAGATCCCCAAGCAGTATGCAGTCGCATTTAACCTCTCGGTCATCAAAAAAATTATATAAAATTACATAAATTTGTCAAATTTTTAATATTTCTTGTATTTTTTAATACATCTATAAAACTAAAATATCTGGTTTCTTATCATGCCAACTGCTATTTTTTAAAAATAATTTAATAAATTCCTTAGAGGGATTATTTTAAAATTGCATTTTTTATAATTTTTTTTTCAAATCTTTGCAACTACATTGTTGCTTATACAAATAATTAGTTCTTGAAGAGTAAAAATGTTGATTGTCAGTTAAGATACAACTAGATACAATAGTTTCCATACTCTAACATATATCGGACCAGATAACATTGGATTAGTGGATTTTGTACCTGGTATTGTATGGTAAAAAATGCAATAGATTCACATTATTCACGTGTGTTGCATATGCTGTCAACAAAACAGTCACAATCAACTAGTACTGATGGTTTATGTGTACATTGGTCTCTCTGCTGCATGCACCAAGTAGTAACACGAAAATTTCACATGCACCACCCTGTGGAGGAGTGTTATATTTAAAATACAGTAGTCAATTGCCAATTTATTTCTAAACAGTGACACAAATTTGATTTAAACCATTAATTCCAGAATATTAAAAATGTTCTTGCTATCAAGTTTCTCCCAAAAAATATATAAATTCCTAATCAAGCCTCAATTACATAATCATTCCACCTAACTGTCTGGAATGTAATAAACTTAAAATTTCTATTTATCCAAATTTTCTAAATGTACTGCAAGTTCAAATTAATTTGATTTCAGTTTGTTTTTGTCTAAAATAAAATTTAAGCTTGTTATAAAAGTATTTATGTAATTAATAAGATGTTATGAAGATGGGGAACTTACACAAATTTAGCTCTTTCCACTCTTCAGGTACTAAGGGTCTTTTTTTAACAAGCCTGACATATCCAGATGGAGCATCCCCATAAAATTCCTGGGGCTTCTTCAACCCATCCGATTAATCTCTGGTTCTCCATAGCGGTAGGCTGCCACCTTGGTTTCTTGACCATCTGGTAGTCATTTGCACAGTATTTAATCAGACATATTTTGATGATATTGAAATTTCAACATCTTATTGCTATCTATTAGTAACTATGACTGAAAATATTTATCATCTTTCTTCTTTGTAAATAAAGTATATCATTATTCTGTTCATTCACAACTGCTCAGTGTAAAACTAATTCTGATGTATATAATTGCCAGTCTTTTTACAATTAGTTTAAAACAGATGGTATATAAAATATTTGCAACAGATATGAAAAGATCTGGCAGTGATCAGCTACTCACAAGTATCAAGGTATAAGGAACTGAATATTAAAAGCAATGGTTGATAAAGCTAATATGAAGGGCATTGAAACTGCCACAAATAGCACAAGTGTTAGCCTACACAACAATATTCATGGTTGCAGCAAAGAACATAGTGAAGATAGCCTCCACTTGCTCATAGCTGCAATACTTTATATGCAATGAATATAAATGGTAAAGAAGCCATAGCTGCAAAATAGTTATAATCAATCTATAGAATAATAAGTGCATCAGACCTAGCATGGTTATTTTTTTTTAATTGAAATTAAAAACTAACATTTCATTTATAACTTACTTCTAATAATAAATTGGTATATCTGATTATAATTTTTATTTTGTTAAAATATTATTTAATGTAAAATTACTTACATTTAAATAAACAATCATTTTGTTTAAAAATGCTGGATTATTTTACATGCCAGGATTTATAGATGAGATTTTGTTTTTGACAATAATTTCTAAATTATAAATCATTAATTACAAAACAACACACTATTTTCAAGTTTTTTCAATTTAGATTTTTTAAATTAAATGGGTAACTAAGTGTATAGACTATCAGCACAGTAATGTAACACTTTAATGGCAGTCAAACTAAACACTGGCATTAGCGAATGTTTTTTCCTAGTGATGATGATAACAATTATATAAAGTTTGAAAGTTTTTTTAATCGTCATTAATTTTACAAAACAAAATATGCATACGAATTCAGCAGATACATTGATTTTTTATTTAACACAACAAAAAAAAAATTGTGTAAATTCCCCATTGTTAGATCTAATGATTTCAGACTAATTATATTTATTTAAATTTTTAAATATCATTTGGAAATTTTGCAATACATCATTATAGATTTTGTTACCAACAGAAGAAAAAATATGCATGTATGTGTATATATACACAAATATATATATTTTTTATAAGAAAAATTTTAATCTTAACATTTATGTATATGAGTACATTGTATTTACAACACACATTCATTGAAAATATAGGTTACAGATAAAAAAATTATTAGTATAATTATTTTTAAATATAAGTTTTTCCTAATATCACAAGTTTCCAGTTAGATATATTTTGTTGTACAACAAAGTTTTGAATGAAAATTTATTCTTTGAAGATGTGTAGACATAATAAAACTTGAGAGAATCACAGATAAAAATTCTGTCGGCTGAAAAAATCATGCATTACTGCCTGACATCATTCAGAAAAATTATCCGGGTAACTTTTGTACAGATATTCAAAATATCGAGAATTGCCTCTATATACAATTAATCATATAATTTTCTAAAATGTATTACACTCTTTGAATCACAATTATTATAAAAATGAATTCCTATTTTTATTATACATTATTATACTTATTCAGAAGCTAGTCATAATGATAAAAATCAGTGAAATATTTATACAGATATGTACATGTTTGCATATACACAATATGTAAATCTTAAAAAATAATAATAAAAATTATATTTAATTAATAGAGATTTCATTATATTGTAATTACATAAATAAACAGTAATAAATAAATAAATTTTATACTCTTATTTTTGTTTTTTTAATAATTTGTTAAATTTTCATAAAATAACAATCATCATTATATATATATTTATATATTGTATATGTATTTCCTTGCATGTTTTAAATCTTAGTAAAATTACAGATTGTTATTTCATACTTAAAATAAATCAATGGTCATTATTTATGAAAATTGGTCACTATGAACTTAGTACGGTTGGTGAAACTGGTGGTGCTGTTGCGGTGGAGCATGGGGCCCTTGATTTGGATTAGCCATATGACGCTGCAAATGCGGTACCAATGTCACAGTTTGTTGCTGTTGTTGCTGCTGCTGTTGCTGTTTCTGCATGGCTAATAGCTGTTGCTGATGTTGATGTCTAATTTGCTGCATATGTTGCATCTGAGCCTGCCCAGTAGTCAAAGTGGGATTTCCTGCAGCTCCTCCATAAGTATTGGCACCACCTTGTACCATGGGTGATCCAGAAACAGATATGTGTGAATTGGCACCGGTTACTCCACCCATACCACCTGCCATTTGTCCGACAGTTACATTTGGTGCTTGCATGCCTCCCTGATTCATTGTATATTGGGGTCTAGAGAAAAATAAAAATATCATTGTAGGTTTGTTTTCTCAATACAATGAAATGAAATTCTTTTAAACTGAAATTCTACAGCTGCAATAAAAAAATTTTTATATATCAATAAAAAATGAATTATAATAAAAGTTATGAATTAACATACTGGAAGATTTAGATATAAAAAAAATTACAAAATGTTTCAATTAAATATTTGAAAGGATCCATTTTCTGAAGTTCTTGGGAACAGTTGGATTCAATTATGTCCATTTTTAGTTAGATATACAGGTAACCCCCGTATAACACGGCACTTCTATAGCACAGATTCACTCTAACACGGTTCGAGAATTGGTACACATAGTGTTGTG
>NW_019384545.1:289673-298719 GCF_000671375.1 Centruroides sculpturatus | reverse complement strand
GCTCTCGGTTAATTAATAGTGTTTTTAGTGATGACGAAGAAAACATTGTTTAATTTATATTAATATGTATCACTTAAAAAATTTTAATGAAGATATTTATCTTAATTATGAAAATATACTAGCATGTTTTTTAATTTTTGGAACCTAACCCTCCTTTTCGTATTAGTTCTTTGTTTCGTATAACACGGATTCGCATAACACGGCAATTTTTTGGAACGTAACTACCGTGTTATACGGGGGTTACCTGTACAATAAAACAAACACTTAATACTTTTTATTCGCCAGGTTGAAAATATTTTTAAGCAGGATATATTTTTGTAAATTCTAAAAATTAATAAAATAATTCTAGATTAAAACCAAGTAAAACTACTCTTTATTATCCAATTTCGAGTGATTTATTTTAGCGGACAAACAAATAACAAAGAAATGCTAAACTTTAACTTTAATTACCAATAACTTCATGTTCATAAAATCCAAATGCATTTTGGATAAAGTTTATTGGATGCCTCAACTGGTAAAACTACTCTGGTATGACTACGCTTGTACAGCACCCCTATCAGATGGGAGACAAGATTTTGAAATTGCTCTGAAGATGGAATCTACTGTATTCTGAAAGCATTTATTATAATTAAAAATATTTCCAACCTGATTTCTAAAAAGTATTGTTTGTTTTATTGTTTTTTTCTTACTGATTTAATCTAAGTCAAATATTCTGTTGTATTGAATTCACTCATCTTGGATTGATTTATTTTATATGGAATTAATTTTTATGAAAATTAAGTTAGAAAGTTCAAGATTCTTTTTATAATGGATGCTATTAGTCATTTCAAGTTCTATTAGATTAGTTGGGAAAATATGAAGGGTTCAGTATAGAAAAATAGCTTATAAACTTGGTCTACTAAATAAGGCTTGTTACATATAATAATAGTAATATATGTCCTTTTCTTTGTATGTGTTTTTCAGTCATATTACTAATTATTTCCTTTCAGACTCAAAACTTTATTTATTAATTTAATTTTCATAATCTGTGATTGATGTAATGAATTCAAACTTATTAAAGTTAAAATTGAACTCTATTCTAACTTTAGAATTTTCTACAATCAAAATTTATTCTACATTAGTCTATGTAATAAAATTTATTAAATAGTAATGATAATTCAAATCATATTTGCTTGACATTCTTGTTTTACTTTTATATAATACATTAAGTAATATCAAATAATGATAATAATGGCTGGATGGCCAAGAGGTTAAGGTTGCATCCCACTGTGCTGGGGACCTGAGATTGAATCTAGATGGGTTGAAAAACCCTCAGGAGTTTTTGAGGTGGTCCATCTGGATGTGTTGGGCCCTGTCTCACATCACTCAGCCTTCCCACTGTGGACCTGGTCAAACTCATAAATAATGTGTTAACAAAAATTTTAATCTAATAAAATATAGCAATAAGTAGAAATTTTAAATTATTCTATTTTAATTAAATCTAAACTTTTTAATAGCAAATGTATCTCAAACATATGGAAATTATAATGGAACTCCAATGCAGCAAAATACCAGCATGATTGAAACAAGAAATCAAGGAATGATGCAGCAGGGTTTTAATCAAACATATGTAAATCCTCAAACAAGAGCTGGAATGATAGCACCAACAGGACAGCAGGGACAATATATACCTCAGACTACAAGATTGGATAGGTAAGATAAAATTATTATTTTCACTTATCAATGAAATAAGTTGAAATTAATTCCAAAAATTTTAATTTTTTTTTAACTCTGGGAATTACACAGATAAATATACTTAATGTTGACATTTAATCAATAAATACTTATTTTTATTTATTTATTTAAGCATACTGGTTTCACCCATGATGCAGAGAATACAAACATACAAATAATTATTACAGAAAAGAAACAAATTATACACATAAATATAATACAAATTTTACAAAACAGACAATAAGTAATAATATTTTAAACAAAATATCAACATAATCAAAATTATGGGGAGAACTAGCCAAAAAATAAAAATTGTATAAAAAACAGAAGAAAAATTAATTATTATGTCAAAACAGCAGATAGTCTCCCAATATTTCTTAGGCTCGAACACACATTTAAAGGAAAAAATAACGCCACCTCTGTGCAAAATCAAATGATCCAAAATGAAAAACAAATCAAAATACGTGCCAATCTACTCAAATGACAACTGAAACAAAATAATCAACAAAAAAGTTATCAAAAAAATAGTTTAACTTTCTGGATAAAGAAAAATAAATTAAAATTATGTAAATTATCAGTAAGGTCCAAAAATTTTTCAAAAGAAATAGTAGAAACACCAAAAATACTTTCACATAGTTTAGAAAAATTAATACACCTAACTATCATGTGATACACATCCAAAGACTTATCACTTTGGCAATGTATGCAGATAATTCTGCAAAAAATTAAGATAATTACATCTAACTTGCATTATCATAGAGTTAATATTATAAGATAGATTATTATTATTATTATAAACAAAACTATCAAAAAAACGATTTATTTAAATACTTATACCAGGTATTATAAGGACTCAAATTAATATTCCTATTCAAGTCCGAAATAACATTATCAAAATAATCTAATTTCAGTAAACAGTAACAGTTATAATTATTTAATAATTCATTGAAATGAATACCATTATTAACACAGTTATTCCTTAAACTTTTGGTCCACAAGAAGTCATTCTTATTTATAATATAACATAAACCATTTTTCATCCAATTCCATTGTTCTGAAAATCCAATTCAAACACTTATTTAAAAGGAAAAAGGTAATAACGAATAATCCATAAAAGTTAAATATCTTGGAATACAACGAAATAAACGAAATAAGTTTTTAATAAAAATAGCCAACATCGGATCTAATTCATCAGATTGATAACCTCTATACCTCAGAAGCATGTAAAAGGACGAAGTAACAACTGAATTAAAAATCCTCACACACTCACTCATGTTACATAATTTAGCCAATTTACACATCTGAATAACTGTCAGTTTTAATAAAAGCATTCCTTTTAGAAATCTGAATGTGTGATTTATATTTTCCAGTACACTTAAACACTACACCCAGATATTTATATTGCAAAACTACTTGTATTACATCATTTCCAAACCACCCTTTATCATACTTAGAAAGTTTACTTCCATTATGAAAAACAACAACTTTAGATTTTAAAAGATTCAAACTTATATTATTTTCTAATAAATACTTATCTAAAATATTAATAAATCCCTGTAAACCTCTGATGGAATTGGCAATCAAAACAATATCATCTGCATATGCCAATATTTTAACACTAGTTCTGTTCACATCGATACCTTCATAATCAGAATTATTTATTCATTCAATTAAGTCATTCAAATATAAACTAAACAAAACAGAACTCAAAACACAACCCTGTCTAACACCTGTAGCTGTAAAAAAAGGCCTAGAGCAAAAACGGCCACATTTGATTCTCTTATAATTCCGCAAGCAAAGAAACAAATTTAAAGCTCGGACCATATTTTAAAACCTTTCTCCACATTAAGTTCCTATCTACGGTATCAGAGGCCAAAGACAAATCAATGAAGAAAGCATATACTTTATGCCTTTTTCTCATTGGCATCTTAGTGATGAGAGTGTGCAAATTAAAAACATTATCAATAGTAGAATATGTTTCTTGAAAACCAGCCTGATTCTCAAATAAAATATCATTTAAATTTAACCATGTTATTACCCTATAATACAGTAGATTACAAAAAAAATTTTTGAGACAGTTTAGCAAGGAAATTCCTCTTATAATTACTAGAAATCAATTTAGAGCCATTTTTATATACTGAACACAAAAGGGCACTTTCCCAGTTCTCAAGATTTTATCAAAACTTTTAAATAATATCAGAAAAACAGAATCCATCTTCCAAAATTCTGAGGGAATACCATCGACACTAGGTGCAGAACCAACTTTTACTTTATGTAAAACGTATCTCAATTCAGATTCCATAATATCTGCATCCAAAGTTTCATCAGACCAAGATAAACACTCATTAAAAACTGACAAGTCTACAGTATAAGGAAGTAAAGAGCCATATAGAGAAAAAAAATGTGTAAACCATGCTTCCAAACAAATATTCACTCTATTATTACAAAGGTTGTTCTAAAAGTAAAGAATGTTTGTTTGTCTAGATATTTTTAAGATAATGAAACAAAACTTATTTTACAATACACATGATATCTTAGCTATTTTTCTACATAGTCACCATACAAATTTAAGCATTTGTCATAGTGTATCACCAGCTTTTCTATGCCTTCTGTACTCAGTAACTGCAAAGTTCTTGAACCAGTCATTAATGGCCTCTTTCAGTTCGTTGTCACTTTCATAGTGATTCCTGGCCAAAAAATCCTTCAATTTTGGGAAAAGATGGTAATCACTCAGAGCCAAGTCTGGGCTATAGCCCAGACTTGGCTCTGAGTGATTACCATCTTTTCCCAAAATTGAAGGATTTTTTGGCCAGGAATCACTATGAAAGTGACAACGAACTGAAAGAGGCCATTAATGACTGGTTCAAGAACTTTGCAGTTACTGAGTACAGAAGGCATAGAAAAGCTGGTGATACACTATGACAAATGCTTAAATTTGTATGGTGACTATGTAGAAAAATAGCTAAGATATCATGTGTATTGTAAAATAAGTTTTGTTTCATTATCTTAAAAATATCTAGACAAACAAACATTCTTTACTTTTAGAACAACCTTTGTAATAATAGAGTGAATATTTGTTTGGAAGCATGGTTTACACATTTTTTTTCTCTATATGGCTCTTTACTTCCTTATACTGTAGACTTGTCAGTTTTTAATGAGTGTTTATCTTGGTCTGATGAAACTTTGGATGCAGATATTATGGAATCTGAATTGAGATACGTTTTACATAAAGTAAAAGTTGGTTCTGCACCTAGTGTCGATGGTATTCCCTCAGAATTTTGGAAGATGGATTCTGTTTTTCTGATATTATTTAAAAGTTTTGATAAAATCTTGAGAACTGGGAAAGTGCCCTTTTGTGTTCAGTATATAAAAATGGCTCTAAATTGATTTCTAGTAATTATAAGAGGAATTTCCTTGCTAAACTGTCTCAAAAATTTTTTTTGTAATCTACTGTATTATAGGGTAATAACATGGTTAAATTTAAATGATATTTTATTTGAGAATCAGGCTGGTTTTCAAGAAACATATTCTACTATTGATAATGTTTTTATTTTGCACACTCTCATCACTAAGATGCCAATGAGAAAAAGGCATAAAGTATATGCTTTCTTCATTGATTTGTCTTTGGCCTCTGATACTGTAGATAGGAACTTAATGTGGAGAAAGGTTTTAAAATATGGTCCGAGCTTTAAATTTGTTTCTTTGCTTGCGGAATTATAAGAGAATCAAATGTGGCCGTTTTTGCTCTAGGCCTTTTTTTACAGCTACAGGTGTTAGACAGGGTTGTGTTTTGAGTTCTGTTTTGTTTAGTTTATATTTGAATGACTTAATTGAATGAATAAATAATTCTGATTATGAAGGTATCGATGTGAACAGAACTAGTGTTAAAATATTGGCATATGCAGATGATATTGTTTTGATTGCCAATTCCATCAGAGGTTTACAGGGATTTATTAATATTTTAGATAAGTATTTATTAGAAAATAATATAAGTTTGAATCTTTTAAAATCTAAAGTTGTTGTTTTTCATAATGGAAGTAAACTTTCTAAGTATGATAAAGGGTGGTTTGGAAATGATGTAATACAAGTAGTTTTGCAATATAAATATCTGGGTGTAGTGTTTAAGTGTACTGGAAAATATAAATCACACATTCAGATTTCTAAAAGGAATGCTTTTATTAAAACTGACAGTTATTCAGATGTGTAAATTGGCTAAATTATGTAACATGAGTGAGTGTGTGAGGATTTTTAATTCAGTTGTTACTTCGTCCTTTTACATGCTTCTGAGGTATAGAGGTTATCAATCTGATGAATTAGATCCGATGTTGGCTATTTTTATTAAAAACTTATTTCGTTTATTTCGTTGTATTCCAAGATATTTAACTTTTATGGATTATTCGTTATTACCTTTTTCCTTTTAAATAAGTGTTTGAATTGGATTTTCAGAACAATGGAATTGGATGAAAAATGGTTTATGTTATATTATAAATAAGAATGACTTCTTGTGGACCAAAAGTTTAAGGAATAACTGTGTTAATAATGGTATTCATTTCAATGAATTATTAAATAATTATAACTGTTACTGTTTACTGAAATTAGATTATTTTGATAATGTTATTTCGGACTTGAATAGGAATATTAATTTGAGTCCTTATAATACCTGGTATAAGTATTTAAATAAATCGTTTTTTTGATAGTTTTGTTTATAATAATAATAATAATCTATCTTATAATATTAACTCTATGATAATGCAAGTTAGATGTAATTATCTTAATTTTTTGCAGAATTATCTGCATACATTGCCAAAGTGATAAGTCTTTGGATGTGTATCACATGATAGTTAGGTGTATTAATTTTTCTAAACTATGTGAAAGTATTTTTGGTGTTTCTACTATTTCTTTTGAAAAATTTTTGGACCTTACTGATAATTTACATAATTTTAATTTATTTTTCTTTATCCAGAAAGTTAAACTATTTTTTTGATAACTTTTTTGTTGATTATTTTGTTTCAGTTGTCATTTGAGTAGATTGGCACGTATTTTGATTTGTTTTTCATTTTGGATCATTTGATTTTGCACAGAGGTGGCGTTATTTTTTCCTTTAAATGTGTGTTCGAGCCTAAGAAATATTGGGAGACTATCTGCTGTTTTGACATAATAATTAATTTTTCTTCTGTTTTTTATACAATTTTTATTTTTTGGCTAGTTCTCCCCATAATTTTGATTATGTTGATATTTTGTTTAAAATATTATTACTTATTGTCTGTTTTGTAAAATTTGTATTATATTTATGTGTATAATTTGTTTCTTTTCTGTAATAATTATTTGTATGTTTGTATTCTCTGCATCATGGGTGAAACCAGTATGCTTAAATAAATAAATAAAAATAAGTATTTATTGATTAAATGTCAACATTAAGTATATTTATCTGTGTAATTCCCAGAGTTAAAAAAAAATTAAAATTTTTGGAATTAATTTCAACTTATTTCATTGATAAGTGAAAATAATAATTTTATCTTACCTATCCAATCTTGTAGTCTGAGGTATATATTGTCCCTGCTGTCCTGTTGGTGCTATCATTCCAGCTCTTGTTTGAGGATTTACATATGTTTGATTAAAACCCTGCTGCATCATTCCTTGATTTCTTGTTTCAATCATGCTGGTATTTTGCTGCATTGGAGTTCCATTATAATTTCCATATGTTTGAGATACATTTGCTATTAAAAAGTTTAGATTTAATTAAAATAGAATAATTTAAAATTTCTACTTATTGCTATATTTTATTAGATTAAAATTTTTGTTAACACATTATTTATGAGTTTGACCAGGTCCACAGTGGGAAGGCTGAGTGATGTGAGACAGGGCCCAACACATCCAGATGGACCACCTCAAAAACTCCTGAGGGTTTTTCAACCCATCTAGATTCAATCTCAGGTCCCCAGCACAGTGGGATGCAACCTTAACCTCTTGGCCATCCAGCCATTATTATCATTATTTGATATTACTTAATGTATTATATAAAAGTAAAACAAGAATGTCAAGCAAATATGATTTGAATTATCATTACTATTTAATAAATTTTATTACATAGACTAATGTAGAATAAATTTTGATTGTAGAAAATTCTAAAGTTAGAATAGAGTTCAATTTTAACTTTAATAAGTTTGAATTCATTACATCAATCACAGATTATGAAAATTAAATTAATAAATAAAGTTTTGAGTCTGAAAGGAAATAATTAGTAATATGACTGAAAAACACATACAAAGAAAAGGACATATATTACTATTATTATATGTAACAAGCCTTATTTAGTAGACCAAGTTTATAAGCTATTTTTCTATACTGAACCCTTCATATTTTCCCAACTAATCTAATAGAACTTGAAATGACTAATAGCATCCATTATAAAAAGAATCTTGAACTTTCTAACTTAATTTTCATAAAAATTAATTCCATATAAAATAAATCAATCCAAGATGAGTGAATTCAATACAACAGAATATTTGACTTAGATTAAATCAGTAAGAAAAAAACAATAAAACAAACAATACTTTTTAGAAATCAGGTTGGAAATATTTTTAATTATAATAAATGCTTTCAGAATACAGTAGATTCCATCTTCAGAGCAATTTCAAAATCTTGTCTCCCATCTGATAGGGGTGCTGTACAAGCGTAGTCATACCAGAGTAGTTTTACCAGTTGAGGCATCCAATAAACTTTATCCAAAATGCATTTGGATTTTATGAACATGAAGTTATTGGTAATTAAAGTTAAAGTTTAGCATTTCTTTGTTATTTGTTTGTCCGCTAAAATAAATCACTCGAAATTGGATAATAAAGAGTAGTTTTACTTGGTTTTAATCTAGAATTATTTTATTAATTTTTAGAATTTACAAAAATATATCCTGCTTAAAAATATTTTCAACCTGGCGAATAAAAAGTATTAAGTGTTTGTTTTATTGTACAGGTAACCCCCGTATAACACGGTAGTTACGTTCCAAAAAATTGCCGTGTTATGCGAATCCATGTTATGCGAATCCGTGTTATACGAAACAAAGAACTAATACGAAAAGGAGGGTTAGGTTCCAAAAATTAAAAAACATGCTAGTATATTTTCATAATTAAGATAAATATCTTCATTAAAATTTTCTTAAGTGATACATATTAATATAAATTAAACAATATTTACTTCGTCATCACTAAAAACACTATTAATTAACCGAGAGCGTTTTCTTTTTGGCAAGTTATCCTTATCCTCTGAGCATTTTTCTGCATTATCTTCAGATCCATGCTTTACCTTTTGCAAAATGTATGTAATTTTAGATTGCTTG
>NW_019384545.1:281396-288601 GCF_000671375.1 Centruroides sculpturatus | reverse complement strand
TACTTTTCCTTTGTTTAAGGGTATTTGGGCAGTTTATTCTCTGTTATATTCTCAAGTAAACAATACATACAAGTACAGTACAGTATTTTCTGAGGAAACACTCGTACTTATTTTTTTTAACCCCATTCCTGATAACCCAGCATTTTCACAAACTCGGCCACCCTTCGGTCCACATTAGGCCGAGTTTTCGAGGTTCTACTGTATTCATAACAAAATGATGAAATATAAATACGATTATAGATCATTCAAGCAATTTTTTAACATTTTATTAGTGATTATTTTTATACTTGCAACCTGATTTTCGATTCACCTTGTTTCAACTTTTAGAAATGTAATCATTTTATTTGAAACAAACTATTCTTACAGTGCTAAAAAATGTTTATACAAAATACATGTCAACCCTAAAATAAATAAAATTTAAAAAATAAAGAAACAGTTGAAAATTATAAAAGTCCATTTATAATTTCAGAAATTAAAACAGATATTGTTTAATGGTATCAAAAAGCTATAATAAATATTTCTGAAGCAAACTGTATCAATTCTATTGACTAATATAATAAAATGAATTCTCTTAGCTAATATCATGAAATGTAATAATTTTATTTATAACAAGTAAAACGGCAAAGTTGTATTTGGGACAAGACTATGTCTCGGAGACTCACTACTAAGCTCACTTTGACACTCACAGCGGGTGTCGTTCACATTCTCCAATCTTCTTTGGTATCACTGGTTTTGAGCGTGATTGTTCAAACTTTGCTGGCCTTGGCCACCGCGTCGTAAACGATGCATTTTCGGTGAAATTAACCTATCTAATTTTGAAATTTCTCTCCGTAGCGTGTCACCCAGGGTTGAATTTTTGTTGATGCCTAATGAAAATTTCCCGTTTTTGAAAATAATAATCCTGGCTATTATATCGCTCGAAATTATTGTTTTTATTTTTATTTTGCACAAACAATATACAGTTTAACCCGATTATAACGTCATCGGATGTAATGACAACCCTAATAAAACGTCAAATTTTTATCGGTCCCACGATTTTACTATACTAGATAATGTTAACAAACCTACTTGTAACGACATAAAACCCTGTTTTAATGTCATATTCGAAGCATTCCCAAATTTACAAAATTAGATTACAAATTTTTATTTAACAAAGAAAATACTACGTGTTAATCGATGATCCTTACAAATTAAAAAAGAAAAGTTTATTATACAGAAATATAACTTCGTTATTTACAAGCAATTTTACATATATCTTTAGCTAAAACAGCTAGAGAAAAGGGAAATTTCTATAGGAAAAATAGAATATTTACGTGGTATTGTGATAGATGACCTCCTTCCGGAAGAGAGGACGGTCAACGACTACTGATTAATACTGGTCTACTATTAAGCAGTTTCAATAGGAAGTTTGGGCAATGGGTTTATGAGTTAATAAGAGGGATGTTGTCCAGGTTTCCTGGTAGTTAAGCATGTAAATATCGCGTTTATAGAAAAACTTTTAAAACTGGTTTGGTTTATTTGATTNTATGACTTTGTCTATTTCTTGATATATTTTATTAAATTACTATCCACCTCTGATTTATCTTGTTCTCGCCATCACTTTTATTCATTTGTTTGTGGTGGCTACCTATGTATACGTGGGATGCTCATTGCTTTATACGCTTGAGCCTGGCATTATTTCTGGTTTACTTAACTATTGGGAAGTGTCTATGACTGATTGACTAGTTGTGATGTACTTATGAGGTCCCACAACTGAATGTAGACCACGTTATCCATTGCTTGTGTGACTGTTTTGAAATCCTATATTTTATCGACATTATAACATTTGTACATTATAACATTTAACCCCTATCGAAAATATCAATGTCCGTATTTCAACTTTGGGCATTATGACATTAATCCACTATGAGAAATAACTATGTTTAAGTTCTGGCAGTGTGTCTTCAACACTTTGCTTATCAGTGCATGCTGTGATAATGTTGGCCTTCATTGATCTGAGACTTTGACTGAGTTGAGCTCTACAGTCTCTGCCCACTAGAGCGGACTTATATAAGACATAAGTTTGTAGTGGTGATTCTACTGTGCTGCTTACAATAATTTCAATATGCCTCTTCAATGGGCTTGTTCTCAGCTTGATTGAACGAAATTCATTGTGCTCTAACCGTCTCTTGTGACGAGCATACTTCAGAGAATTTCAATGTATAGAATGTAATCACCATACTCCTATGGGCTTTCAAGTGCTTCAAGGTCCTTCATTGGAGCTTCAATGTGTTTCAATGCTTGGTTAATGCTTCAAAGTGCTTTTCATCAATAGTGTGTCACAATGTTTCAACCACCCAGTGTTTTAAAAGTGTTTCAGCATGCTTATATGTGCTTCTGGTGCTCTTGTGATGAATGGTGCTACTAGTGTTTTATGGTGCTACAAGTGTAACGTGCTTCATGTGTTTTGGTGCTTTAATGTGCAATGTGCTTAATGTTTTAATGTTTGATATTTTTTATAGTGCTTCTAGTTTTCTATGGTGTCTCTAGTGCTTTACGGTGCTTCAAAATGTGCTTTACAGTGCAATGTGATTAACTGTGTTTAGTGCTTTGATTTGTTGTGTGGTGCTATAAGTATTTCATGGTATTTCTAGTGTTTTATGTTGCTACATGTGCAATATGCTACAACGAGTACTACGTGTTATACAGTGCTCCAAAGTTCAATGTGCAACGTGTAAAGTGCTCTATGGTCCTTCAAAGAGCATTGTGAAGTGGGCTTTATGTACCTAAGAGCTCTAATTCATTCAATGTGCTCCAAAGCAGTGAAATTCACCTACTCCAACTTCGCTGGGCTTTCAATTTATATGTAGCTCAGCTATGTTTCCTTTGTGCTTAGATGATCTGGACAACAGCAGCATAATCGACATACCTCAACCTTCGCTGGGCATTCGGCTTATTGATGGCTCAACCTTGTTTCTTTTCAATGAATATACACAACTATCTTCAAACTGTTTATAGACGTGTGTAGTAACTTTCAAACCACCAACTTTTATAAGGACTGTTCTGAACACTGATNAAACTATTTATAGACATGTGTAGTAACTTTCAAACCACTAACTTTTATAAGGACTATTCTAAATACTGATTTTACTTGGGTCCAAGTGATATTCACTAACACACAAAGTTCTGCTTAGAACTAAAGGACTTTAAAGTACACATCTGCAATGTACTCCAAAAGCTCTTCTGCACAGCTTTGAACTGCTGAGCATATTTTCTTTTGTTTATCTGAACATTATAATTCGTTTTGATAATTTTATTTATTCTAATATACGTCATAAGCGTATTTAAAATATAACTTATTTACTCATATTGTTTATTACTATTTATTACTATTTGTTATTATTGTATATGTATACAAATATTGGTAACTATATATATTTAAGAATATGTATAACTTCCTGGTAATGCTCTAGTGGGGCCAGGACATGTACCAAGTACTTAAATAAAAATGAATGAATGAATGAATGAATGATGTCAAAATTTGATTTAGCAATATTCGCTTTTCGAACTACCCAATGCACACATTTGTCAAAATTTGATTTCACAACATTTACATTTCCAACCTCCCAACAAGCAATGCATGCGCAAATCTCATACTACTGCTTGTTTGTAGAGTGTGTCGCCATTTTGTATTTTGTTTTGACTAGGTTCTTGGTCCCAAGTACCTACAAGTCTGGTTTTTTTAATATGTGCATTGTAAGGAACCAAGTCTGAGCATTATTTTTATTTACTTTTATTTTGCTTTTTATTATATTTTTGTTTGGGGCTTATGTTTTGTTAGGAAGAAGGTTTCCTCACCATTCGCCTTAGAAAATTAAAAATAGAAGAGAAACCAACTCACCAATGAAAGAAAAGCGCCTTAGAAAAAACTCGCGCACACGTGCGCTCCCAAGCGGAAAAAAGTAAGTCCGCACTGAGAAAAAAAAGGGGGGGGGAGACCCCACAAGCACAACTTAGGGACTCGCTAAACCTTAAAAGAATAAAACATCCTGTAAATTGTCAAAAAGAATAATGTAAAAGGTTAGCGAGTATTGTCGGAAAATAGGCTGCCAGACAAATATAAAAAGTTTATTACTAGAACTTTTATTAAATATTTGATTTGTTATTGACAAACTTTGTCATTATTTAATTTCGGTGCACGCTAAAAGTCCAGGCCTGGCACACTAACGTGAATCTGCGTAAAATACCAGTTAGGGAACGGCTATTTCTGGCACACAGTCGTGTCGATAATCATTGGAAAAGTCAGAAAAATGAGATAGTACTTTACAGCATGATTTGGGCACCTAATACTCTGTGCCAAATTGCAACTCTTGACATGTACTCCTTCATATCTACAAGCTGGTGGTAACCAGCTGGCACTGCAATTTTATAAACAAGTCAAAGTCTTGTACATTAACAGTACAAGACTAGTACATAGTGCATTATCATTTTATAAACAAGTCATAGTACATTAATTTACACATATTGATAAAAGAAATTATTATTTCTTTAAATAATTTTGACAAATATGAAGGTTTGTTAAATGAATATTAATAAAAAAAAGACTTATAATTGACTTAATAATTGTTTTAAAAATTGTTTTAGACTTGTGACAATACCTATTCAGTACTTTTCAATGTGATTTAAATCTAAATAACAAAATTGACAGCAATACTATATAATCCAACTCTATATTGCATTACTTTGTTAAAATGTTTATTATTATATGTTTTAATATTAATACGTACCTTGAGGCGGTAAATGATGTAATGGTGCAGTCTGACCTGGCATAGTATGGGAGAAATTTGTTCCACCCTATAGAAAAAATAAATTGAATAAACTTCATTAAATAATGAATTCATTATATTGAATTTTCATTAAAATTATTATATTTATACAATTATGATTATAAACTAATTAAAATGCAAAGAGAAAGTTAACAGATACATAATCTTATCAAAAAATATTAAATGATATAAAATATCTTTTCTGTAAAGAATGGATATATAAAATTGCATTTAAAACTGAAGATTTAATTTTATTTTTGATTGGAAAATGTTTCATCTTTCTACTGATTTAAGAATAAAAATAATTGATATGAATGTTTAGATTCTGACAAAGTTAAGTGCATCTGATAATAGTAAACAGATATGATAAATTATTTTTGTTTTTAACATTTAATTACATAAATAGATTTCATAATTTTTAAATTATTTAAGTGTTTAATTGGCTTAAATGTTAGAAAATAGTATCCAACATATTTTATTGTATGCACATTCAAACTTAATTTTCGCTATATTAATTCATTCTCCTGTATCAACATTTCATGCATACAGAAGGCAAACGGTTTTTCAAATTTTGCAATGCTTTAAATTAACAAAGTAAATTTATAATTTTTTAATTGCGGTGTTATTTTATTTTAAATTTGAAAACTTGAATGATCATTTTTGAATATCCTGAAGAATTCTTGATTATCTATAGATAAAATAGTCTTTTAATTTAAATAATATTTATTTTATAATATGATGTGTTTATATTTGTGTAGCACCTATAATCTGAGAATTTTTACTTTTATCATGCTTAATTTTGCAATTGAAGATATTCAATTATGAATTTTATTACAGAAAATTTTAATCTTACTGCCATTCCTTGTGGACGAAGTTGCTGCCTCAACATCATTTGCTGCTTTTGCAACATTTCCATACTTTGATATGGATTAGGACCAGTTGAACCAGGATGCCCTCCAGGATGTCTAGGAGCTCCAGGATGACCTGGAGGCAATCCACCTTGCATGGAAACAGCAGGTGTTCCCCCTGACTGATGCTGATGGTTACCAGTATGACCAGGAAGAAATTGAGCTGAAGGATTTCTTGATCGAAGCATAGAACTAAGAGCAGCTTTTGATTGTGACATTGGTCTTTCAAAACGACCTGCTACGATACAAAATTAACAAATAAGTATTACTATATTAAATATTTTGTTCATATCATTTAATATATATATATATATACATAGGTTGTTCAAAAAGTTCCCAAACTTTTTGAATAGCGTGCCTCCAGTTGATTATTCTTTAATCCACTTGGATGCATTGTGTCTGCAGAAACCTCCCAAGTAACCTCCTTCAATACATTTGTTGATATCTTGTTTTGGTGATTAGTTACAGCCGTTTATGTGAAGGGGTGTTTGTGGGGTTCGGCAAAAAATCAGATCCATGGAAATGAGCTCTTTGAAGGAGCAGCATTGTTCTGTGAAATTTTGTGTGAAACTCGGGAAATCCTTCACAAAAACTTTCCACGCGTGGGTGAAACATCCCCCCACCCCAAAAAAGCTCGACAAGTTCGCTCAAATGTTAAGGTGATGTTGACTGTTTTTTTTCGTTGCAAAGGTTGTGCATCACAAATACCTACCTACAGTCAACACAGAGTACTACCTGGGGGTTATGAAATCCCTAAGAGACAGAATCAGGCAAAAACGGCCCAAACTTTGGAGGAGCGGCGAGTAGTTTTTTCATCACGACAATGCGCGGCTCATTTGTCCCTCAGAACTCACAAGTTTTTGGTCAAAATCAAGACCGCTGTGCTTCCCCACTCATCCTACTTACCTGATCTGGCCCCATGTGACTTTTTCTTGTTCCCCAAACTAAAAAACATGCTCAAAGGAAAAAGATTTGCCACCATTCCAGAGAGAGGGAAAAAAAAACAACAAAGGAGCTTATAAGCATTCTGGAAAAAGCATTCCAGGACTGTTTCAAAAAGTGGAAACACCATTGGGATAAGTGCATAAGTTGCGAAGGAGACTACATTCAGGGTTCCTACTCAAATTTTTGTTTTGAATTCCCTGACTTTCCCTGACCAACTTTGTCCAAATTCCCTGACCCTCACATTTTTTAGTGTGGAATATCAACATAATAAAACAGCATTTACTGTTAACATTGAGTACATTTAGCCCTCTTTTTGCACAGTTGATATGCTTCAAAGACTGCCACATTAAAAAAATACAGTACATACATCCTGTAGAAAAATGTTTGATAGAATCCACAACTTCAATGTAATGAAAAAATAAGCAATTTACAAACAAAACACAAGCTTTTTATTTTATCATCATTTATCATTATTATTTGTATGTAAATCTAGTAAATACAAGGTAACATAAAATCAACAAAAATTATTCTTTGATAAACAAATAGT
>NW_019384545.1:260842-276670 GCF_000671375.1 Centruroides sculpturatus | reverse complement strand
GAAATTCTGGTGTATCAGAAATTGCAGAGAACAGAAAACACGGAGAAAGAAATAGAAAATTAAATAAAAATTGTTTTCTGAGAAACTCTGTATTGTCTGTTAAGCCAGTATAATAAGTCCTGATAATAGTGAATGCTTGTTTATAGAAGAAAATTTATAATTTAGTAAGAAAAGGACATTGAGGCAATTTAATTAAACTATAATTTTAATAATCATTTTAGCCGAAATTCTGGTGTATCAGAAATTGCAGAGAACAGAAAACACGGAGAAAGAAATAGAAAATTAAATAAAAATTGTTTTCTGAGAAACTCTGTATTGTCTGTTAAGCCAGTATAATAAGTCCTGATAATAGTGAATGCTTGTTTATAGAAGAAAATTTATAATTTAGTAAGAAAAGGACATTGAGGCAATTTAATTAAACTATAATTTTAATAATCATTTTAGCCGAAATTCTGGTGTATCAGAAATTGCAGAGAACAGAAAACACGGAGAAAGAAATAGAAAATTAAATAAAAATTGTTTTCTGAGAAACTCTGTATTGTCTGTTAAGCCAGTATAATAAGTCCTGAAAATAGTGAATGCTTGTTTATAGAAGAAAATTTATAATTTAGTAAGAAAAGGACATTGAGGCAATTTAATTAAACTGGAAAACAATTGTATAAAATGTTTGAAATATTCATTAAATGGGAAATAATCTAATTCAAAGGAATTTTACATTAGCATTTGCTTAAGCAATGCAATATGATATGCATACATTATTATAACATAATGGCATAAAAAAATTGAATGTGTTATAACTTAAACATAAAAGAAATTTATAATAAACTAGACAACACAACAATACAAAGTGATTAGAAAATTCTATCATCATATTAGATTATTTACTATTCAAACTTATTTATAGTGTTAATAAGAAGCACAGATTTAAGTTTCAAATGTAGAAAGTAAAAGGAAATTCTAACAGATAACGTACTCATTTTGAATAAGTTTTATCTAAATGTAACTATTGGGTTGTTCGAAAAGTAATTTCGTTTTTCTCTGTTTAATTGTTTACATTTTTGTTTCGTTTCATTGAGAATTTCGGAATATGGTCGAATGGATGCGATGATGCTTCTTTTTACATTTGCACTTCGCTCCCAATTATTGTCTAACTCACAAAGTTCATCCGTCAAACTTTTTATAGTTGAAAGGATACGTTAACCTGACGAAGAGCTATGGACGAGCGGAGACACTGATTGGTTGACCACCAGTCACCATAGCGCATGTATAAGGTCAGTTTGAGTGGGAAAATTGAAGGTGGCTAAGGAGAGATAGATATTGTCTGGCTAATAAAAAAGTATTGTCTGGCCAACGAGAAGCAGATTTGTCTCACTAAGGATAGTTTGTGATCGCCGGAAGTGCTACTGTGTCGTAAGGTGTTCTCCTGAATGAATTGATACGGGATACATTCATTGGCGCTATGGATTCGGATGCCATTTATTGGATAATTAAGTTTGATAACTTGACTCGTGGGTACCTAAACATTTAGTGTTTTAATATTAATTTAATGGAAATGTATACATACCCAATAATATTAAACAGAAAAACTAAATATATTCAATAAAAATCTTTGTTTTAATGAATGTACAATGTCACGGCTCGGTAAATACGTCAACACTGAAATGAAAATCAGTCTGGCATAGGGAAAATTGGGGAATTACACCGCAAAATGGTAAATTGCGTAGCGGCGTTATTGTGAATCTGTGTAAATTGAGCCGGCGTAAACCGAGGGCTACCTGTATATTAGTATATCCCATGTAATTAGTATATTGCTATTAACCAACTTTGCATTGAATTTTCATCGATGTTAAGCCTAACAAATTTTTTTTTTAAATAATAATCATCACTATCATATCGTTAGAAATTATTTTTAAATTATTGTATTGCTCACAAAACAAACAACCACTCATAATTAGGAAATTAAGTCTTGTTTAAATACTGGCCTCCCTTTAATGGTTGAGCCGTGTTGTCAGCTAAAATACGCAAAAATTTAACAAAAATAATATTAAAGTAGTCAAGACATACCCAAATATTGTAGTGCCACATCACTAGCGGACATTTGAAATTTACCAACTAGAACGGTCGGTTAACCGATGTGATGGTTAATCGGGGGTCAGATAATCGATGCTCTACTGTATTTATAAAACTATCATTTGTTAGATTCCTAACTGTAAATTAATAATTAATAGAATTAGCATCAGAAAAACTGAATTTATTATTATCAACATGCCAGAAAACAATACTAATCTGAATACAATTAATCTCAAATACTTCCTTCATTATCAGCAAGTATTTATAAAAAATATATATTTGTTATCTTGAAACAAATATATATATATATATTTTTAAAAAACATGTATAAACTGGAAAACAATTATAAATTTTCTTCTATAAACAAGCATTCACTATTATCAGGACTTATTATACTGGCTTAACAGACAATACAGAGTTTCTCAGAAAACAATTTTTATTTAATTTTCTATTTCTTTCTCCATGTTTTCTGTTCTCTGCAATTTCTGATACACCAGAAAAAAAAAAAAAAAATTAAATAAAAATTATTTTCTGAGAAACTCTGTATTGTCTGTTAAGCCAGTATAATAAGTCCTGATAATAGTGAATGCTTGTTTATAGAAGAAAATTTATAATTTAGTAAGAAAAGGACATTGAGGCAATTTAATTAAACTATAATTTTAATAATCATTTTAGCCGAAATTCTGGTGTATCAGAAATTGCAGAGAACAGAAAACACGGAGAAAGAAATAGAAAATTAAATAAAAATTGTTTTCTGAGAAACTCTGTATTGTCTGTTAAGCCAGTATAATAAGTCCTGAAAATAGTGAATGCTTGTTTATAGAAGAAAATTTATAATTTAGTAAGAAAAGGACATTGAGGCAATTTAATTAAACTATAATTTTAATAATCATGACTAGTTGTGTGTTTTCAGCACAGAGCCAGTGGATGCAAGGGTGACCTGAAGGGCAACAAGCACTAAGTACACAATGTCCTGTACACAGGCTCAGTTAGACCACTGTAGTTGTATGTTTACAGTCTTCCATCCGCAGCAATAACATGATGTCAATGGATGGAAGGGTAGCTACCAAAGTGAAGGGCAGTCAAGCACTTCCTACTGCTATAGACATTTTAGTTCGAATTTCCGGCTATAGGTTCCTTATATCAAAACATTCAAAATTTCATCCTCTACAATCTCCAAATTTTTAAGACGTTATTCTGATACACCCTATATATATACATGTAAAGCCAATGAGAATTTGACGAAGATTGACCAAAATGGTAAGAACAGAGAGAGACAAATATGGTCAATCTNAAAAAAACAATATTTTTATAATAAATAAATATTTTATTGAATTATATATCGACCATTTTGGTCAAATACCTGTTGTCATCGTTTCTGGTAGTAGCATGATTTCACATTCATAAAAGTTTTGATCGTTGCTTACAAAAAACTGATCCAAGTGATTATTGAATTATATATCAACCATTTTGGCCAAATACCTGTTGTCATCGTTTCTGGTAGTAGCATGATTTCACATTCATAAAAGTTTTGATCTTTGCTTACAAAAAACCGATCCAAGTGATTTTTGACATTCTCATTTCAAGTAAATGTCTTACAGTTAAAAAAAATTTGTATAGACCGGAACAAGTAATAATCTGAGTGTGCTCGATCTGGTGAATATGGTTGGTGTGATAGCTTGTGTGAAATTTGACATTATCGTGGTAAAACACTACACCTGTTTTGTTGATCAATTCTGGCCACCTTTTCTGTTTGATGATATTATTCAATTTGTTTACTCGATGGCAGTACACTTTCGAATCAATTGTTAAATTGTCTGGTAAAAGCTTCTAAAAAAATTTCCTTAAAATCCCACCAAAGAGAGCATCTCTCTTTAAGAACAGGTGGAACCCATATATCAAGCTTTGAAACAAAACCAATTTGTTTCAAGTAATCATAAACAGTTCAATTTGACAAATTTAATCTCTTAGTAATTTCACATGTTGTTATTCGGCAGTTTGCTTCAATCAATACCTTTATTTTGTTTTCATTGGCTTCAACTGGCCATCCAGAACATGGTGCATCTTCAATATTGAAATTGCCAGAACAAAATTTTGTAAACCAGTTTTGGCACTGTCGTTCTGTCAATATATCTTCTCTGTACACATCACACAAATTTTTTTCTTGCTTGAACAGCATTCTTACCTTTTCGGTAATAAAAGAGCAAAGTATGCCGAAAATGCTGCTTTCAATCTTCCATATTTGATGGGACACAAAAAATAAACAATTGCACAAAATCAAACAAAATTTTTTACAAATAAGCCTTAAAATGCTAGCTGTCAAAATATATAATGATAATACAGTTTAGAATGAAAATGGTGGAAAAAATACGACTAATCCATCTAGTGGTAAAAAAAAACGAAATTACTTTCCGAACAACCCAATAATTACAGAGATAGAATTATTAAATAACAGCACTACATTATGAATTGAAAGGAACAATCTGTTATTTTCTGGAAACCAAAATATTTATTTGGAAATGCTTTTGTTCATTTATATGACCAACTCCAGCTAACCACGAATTCAAAAACTGGCATAGAATCTTTATTTTGTCATTTCTGACATACAAATTACTATTTTGGTTGTTTAAAAAATAGTAGATTAATTCAATCATATTAAGAAAACAAAAAATATTTAATGTCTTAACTAATTTGTAATTTAAATTACCTTCAGCAGTAAGAAAACAATTGAGATGAACTTGACAATGTTTGTTAGACTGAGATTCCACTAGTGTAAAAACACTCATCATAATTATTTTTAATCATGTAATGACGATATTTTATGCCAGAGTAGGGCCTACCTAATACAAGTGTAAAGTGAGTCAAGCAGTGTTCAACGTTTGATCTAAATACTTCCATAAAATGATACCATCAACCAATCAGAAGTCAGTAAACATCATTGCGACATCATGCAAAAATTGTGAACGACAAGCTTTCATGCATGTTTGCTCTATTCTGTTGCTCTCTCTCTCACACCATTTAGTGCTTGTGAAGTGTTTTTTGACTAGTTTTAACATTAGTTATAAACAACCAAGCTATTATATTTTGTTTCCATCAATTTACATGCAAAAATTGTTTTTCTTTGACACTTGGTGTCAGCAGAGCCGGCCCTACCATAGGGCAAATGGAGCAGCCGCTCCAGGCGTTAAGTCCTAGGGGGTATCTCAGTGGTAAAGAAAATTAAAAGGAAAAAATATTTTTTTCACTTTTCAATATTTTAATTGCAAGCGTATGGCCAGTATGTGAATGGCCTTATCTGTTGAGACGCATGTGGGTCGAGTGTGTGGGTGGGGTTCCACCCCTGGGCACCATAATAGGATCTCGCTCCATCCTAAAACTTGCCTTGGGCTGGCACTGGGTGGCAGCACCGTTGCTGTAAAATCTTTGCTACTGGAGCCACACCTCCACCACAAACTGAACACAAACACAAATAGGTCATGTGATTAAAAATAATTACAGTGAGAATTTTTAAGCTTGAGTCTAAACCTTATATTATATAAAATTATAGAAAAGTTATTAATTAGTACTTTTGTGTTGTATTATTACAATTTTTTGTAATAATACAACATAAATTGATAGTATTAAATGAAACACAATATTTGAAATTCAAAATGAATTTTTTAAAGTAAATTATGTATATTAATTACGTAGTATTACTTTATGATTCTTATTATTAAAAAAAAATCCTCTCTCTGCCTAAATTTATAATTAATGAGCAATTATTTATTGTGACATGGTCACAATGCTGGGCTACAATTTTTAATAGATTTAATTTAAAATATATGCTCTCCACCTCAAATTAGTAATGGCTTGCCCCTGTATATCATACTTTTCTGGTTAGCAACAGAGTCGTGCTGGTCACACATCTAACTCCTTTCAGGAAAAATTTTTGAATCGAAATAACATAACTTCTGGTGAAAGCCAGAAGTTCATATATAGTTAATCGGGCCTCCTGTCCCTATGCTTTCCATATCTGGTCTTATTTTTCATCTACCTAACTCCATTCTTGAGATTAAGGAAAGACAGACAGATGACAATGGGAATTTATAGGTCTACAATTTTTTCAAATTTCAGCCCAAAAACTTTTGTACATTTTCCATCTTGTAGAGTCTTTAACCAAATCCATTATTAGTTTGGTCAGACCCACAATATAATGACAAAATAGTAAGGAACAGAACCTGATATATCTAAGATAGATGAAAATTTCTAAAGAATCAGACCTAAACCTAGATCCAGGTCTCTGAGTACAAACATGCATTCTAGCTAGGATAGATGTCTATTACTTCTATCAATTTTTAGATTAACTTACAACTGTTAAGTTTATATCACCTTCTTGATGTTAATGAAAAAAAATTTAAAAATAATAAGAACCAAATTTAATTTATCTTATTATTTTAAAAAGTAAAAATTATTCTATTTAAAACAGAAGCAACTATTGTACTATTGCAAAAACAGAGATAAAACTGCTTTCAGACTACTGATGACAATGGCCACAGATCCTAAACAATAATGGTGTATACATTAGACTTAGCATTATTCCATGGATTTTCACACTTTTAGACCAGATTTATCTGTTTTAAACATGGATATGCAGAGTAAAATGTTAATTCTTTGACACTGATGAACCAAGGAGCTTTCTGCAGCTTTCTTCAACAAATGAGAATGAGATTACACACATTCCTCCATCTTGTTCTACGAGATTGTGAGAAGTTCATGTTTATTGGCCAATACCATTACAAAAATGATAAATGTTGAATCTGCTAACTCTCAAACAATGAACAACTATAATTAAAATATAACAATAATGACTAGCATGAACATTTTACAAAGACAAATGATGAAAATATCTTTTTTTGTTGTTGTCATTGGCAATGTGAATGCAGCCTAACTCTGTAGTATATGACTCAATTGAAGTTCAACCCTACATACAATTGTGAGAGCTTGGACTGGATGGAAATTTTATTTAACAACAACAATATATATTTTATTAAGTAAATAATGCTTAAATTTCTCATATTATATAAAGATATATTTTTCCCAACACTTAATAAAAAATGGAAGAATGTGATTGTATCTTCTCCATATTCACTTTCTTTCAAAAGGTGACACATCTTCCAAATGTGTGTGTCACCCAGGAATTTTGGACCGAAATTCATCTATTAGTCAAAAAACTTAACATTGCCTAAAAAGGGCATCAAAATCAAGGGGAAGGACCCCCAAAATAAAAAAAAAAAATAGAATCAATGACAACAACGAGAGTTCACTAATCCACCTCCTCAAGAAAGGATATTCCAGCCGTGCTCCTCCCACTGTTGCTGTTCCCCAGACTGTAGCTGTTTACACCAGACATTTGAATTTCTTCACCCAGGAGCCCTACTCGACCTGACCCGACAAACTTGAACTTCTCTACCCAGATGCAACTGATCCAAGACCGTCCAACATTATAGCAGCAGACTAAACTGAACTAAAATAATAAAGAGCGAAGAGTACATCCAACATCCACAATTAAGCATGCTAGTAGTAGCATCAGTCAACTGATTGGAATCCTGAATTGTGTATTAAAAACGACATTTTTTACAGTTAAATTTTAAGGTAAACAATGAAGGCAGGTTGCCATTTCAAAATTACAAAACTTGTTTTTGTTAACTGTTTGCACCATCTATTGAGTACAAGTCAGATGAAATAAAGAATGGGGTGCTGACGTCATTGATGGTGTTAGATCTATATGAACCAAACCAGTTTTACTGCTTATTTCTGCATTATTTCAATTATTCGGCTAATCTGAACAGGGCTCAGTCCCAATTAGTTCAGACTAGTGGGACTCCACTGTATACTAAATAATGCAATGTAAGCTTTAGCAATTGTTTATTGCTATAGAAGCAAGAACAGAAATGCTTATCCTCTGTATACATATCTAAATGTAAATAAATAAATGGGTATTATTTTTTTGTAATTCAAGTTGTAGTGTGCACTTCTTTCAGAAGTGCTGTCTCTTGGACATCCTCCATTCTGAATCAGACTGCTTACGTACGCTACTGCTCACGAAACAATAAAACGCTTACATTGAGCAACAACGGTGTCAGTCCTGATGTAGGCATCACTGATCCAGTGCCTTTGGTCACACAATTATTGCTGACAACTGTATGTAATTTAATTATTTTAAGATTTTCTGCTTATATTTATCAAGTGAGAATAAACTATTTTACAAAAAATTTAAAAAAATCTCACTTACCTGGAGGTAGTGGTTGCTGAGGTGAGTAATATGCTGGTTGTTGCATTGGAGGTTGTTGGCCATACCAGGGTTGATGAGTGGGTTGAGGATATGCCATTAACTGATCAGGAAAACCAATACCAGGTCGAATGGCATGGGTTGGCTATCAGAAAACTCATTATTAATAATTTAAAATAATACTATTCTTAATAATCAAAAAATAATATAGTTTTAATTCAGTTACATCTATTTTTCAAAATTAAAATTTGTGTAGTTTTTATACTTTTATTGTTGAATATGTATATATATAATAAGAAGACAGATTATTACAGGAATGTTTTGTTTTCATTTGAATTTTTGGAGATTTTTGAATGATTTTAATTTTAAAATATTAATATTTCACAAAAATAAATATTAGAAAAAAGTATATTTTTAGGAATAGATGAAAAGAACATTTAATAATTTATTTATATTAGGGATATTTAATGTAGGACATAAAATATTTCGCAAATTCAAGCTATAGATATTGTGAGAAGAATCATCATTCAATATAGAAGCAAATTGTTCCTTTTTTGAACTGACATTTTTTGATGCAGATTTCAATGTATTAATGAAATATATTTGCTGTTGTCCATTTACATTTACTTTGTACTTGGAATAATTTTGCAATTGCATTCTGAGTTAATTGTTGTGTGGTGGCATGAAGTCAATCAACAGCAATTGATACAGCAGAGATTACAGTGTGTGCCTGACCTGGTCTCAGTTTATCCTGATATCCTGAATTGACTTATGGCCTTCTCTGTAACTCTTGCAACAATTATTCACTGCTGTTTGTCCTAAACAATGTTTACCATAAGTGTACTTCATTCATCTATAGATGTCAATGCTCCTATTCCATTCATCCACTAAAAACCGAACTACTACCCATTGTTCGATTCTGGATGTTTCCATCATAGCTAACTTAACAATTACCAATTACTGGAGATAAAATCTATTCCTGCCAATACTTAATGCAGCCTTTGCTTTGCCTATGTTGAGCTTATCTGCCCGTAAAGTGGCCCATCAATCGCTACTTTGCATGATGAAATATGATACGTGTCCACTTTTCATTTGGGCAACTCTTATATTTATCATAACAAATTACTTATTTTACAAATAAACAAACCTGTCCATTTGGCATTTTTGCCTGTCTTCTTCTTCTTTGAGTTTTTGGTTTCTTTGCACCACCACGAGGAGATTGTTCACTTGGAGTCTCACGTCCTCTTTTAATTTCTTCTACCTAATAAAAAACATTAATTAATTCTGCAATTATTTGATTGAGAGAATTTACAACTAAAACTAATATATAAACATATTTGATTTTTACCAAACAAACTGGTGGAAGCTGTTTTTCAGGGCATGGATCAAGATCCTCAGGAGGTAATGGAGGTGGATCAAGATAATAACTGCTGGATTTTTTAAGAGAATGAGTATGCCATAGCAATAATCTATGACCTTCTTCTTGCCTTAAAGGCTTTCTTTCTAAGCGAACTGCACCAAACCAAGCCCACGACAATGGTGCTGGATTTTTGTGGCCTTCTAATAAATCCCATGGACTTACTTTTTGAGTTTCAGCAACTTGTAAACCCTACATTAATTGAAATTAGAAATTAATATATTATAGTTTGTTATCCTGTTTTTAGTTTTAAAAAATTTTACTAAACTGCAATTGAATGAATTTTGAAACATGAAAATTAGATCATGAATTAGTTTTTAATATAATCATGCAATAAAAATTATTTTTTATTTTAATACATTGACACTTGTTAACCAGTTTTCATTTGCTATTTTTACATTAATTCTTTTAAAATAGAAAATAGCATTCTCAAATTAAAATCTCATATTAACTAATAATCAAATGATAGAAACAGATTAAGTGTCAGGATGCAACCTGGTTAATTAATTATACATATAACACAATTGAAACTAAAGATAGATGGTTATGTCACCATCTTGTATTAAATTTAATAATTAGAAATAAATTAATTTATCTGGGCTTGTATTAATTTAAATTAATAGAAAATATTAGTTTTGTTTAAAAAACAGGCTTTATATATGTGAACATCAATTAACTGATTTAATACAAAGTACCAGCACATTTAAGTTATATAAATGACATAATTTTGTCCATCACAGACAGATCTAAACAATATCAGTGAGTCAGCATGAATGAGAAACAGGAACATCCCAACCATACTAAAAACGTTAAATTTTGGAATGTGAATTAGATTTGAATCCAGATTTCTACAATGACAGGCTGACATCTTATTCTGTTTCTAACCACAAAGCTGATTTAATATGCAAACAAATTTATTTTGAATTATGTGCATAGTAAATTTGTTTTTATTTTTCTATATTCTGCTTATCAAGAATGCAAAATTAAAGATTTTCATCCTCATTGAATTCATGAATTATGATAATTTTTTACAATGCTGATTATATTGTTAAAAATCAATTTTAGTATAATCAAGAAATAAAATTATATACAAAAGAAATTCATAAATCCAGCACTGATAAGATCAGAGTACTGCCAGATTATGTAATGTTTTTGTATTTTCACAAAATTTGAAAAGTCATATGTGATCTGAATGATACAGACACAGACCGTACATTTTGTTCCAGTAAAGCTGTTTGACCAGACAAGGTGCTGTTACAACATAAGTAATTTTTCTTGATAACATTGCTGTCAGTCCCACACTTGAACTCCTGACAGAGCAATGTGAAGCCTACCATTTCCCCTAAATTTTGGCTGTTGTCACATATATATATATATATACTTATCCTTGAATTATTATTAACATTATCTTGTATAATTTTAATTACATTATTTCAAACTAATAATGTATTCTCTTTAAATAATAAGTTGGAAATTTTATTGTATTTTAAACTATATATGAGGTCTGTTAAAATAATAACTGAACTTTTCGAATTGGGCAAAAATGGAGTGTCTTAGTGTCATGAATTTGACAACACTATGCTTGTGATAACTTATAGAGTAAGCTGCTTTTTTTGGATTGTTAATATCTCGTTTTGTTCCCGCATTATTGTTTTCTGAGAGAAAGGTGTTTCAGTGTTTGTGGTGATTTTTGCAATGTGTGATTTACGGGGTGCAACTTGAATTTTGCGTGAAATTGGGAAAATGTTTACAGAAACATTTCAACTTTTGAATCAAGCTTAAGAAAGTGCTGCTCTAGGTCGTATGCAATGTTATAAATGGTTTACCTGATTCAAAAGTGGTTAATTAGTTGAAGATGATCTTCCACCTCAATTGATGACACTCACATTCAGAAAATCAGAGTTGTGCACTTTAAATTTTTGCCTCAAGGTCAAACAGTCAATTGTCAGTACTACGCAGATGTTTTAAAACAGTCGCATGAAAAAATTTGCAAGAAGAGACCAGAGTTTAGCAAGACAACTCATGATTCCTTCACCATGACAATGCACCTGCTCACTCAACATTGTCAATTTGCTAGTTTTGTGCCAAAAATCAAAATGATTGTCCTCCCAGCCTCCCTACTCACCAGACCTGGCTCCTTGCAATTTTTTCTTGTTTCCAAAATTAAAAGCAGTACTGAAAGTACACTATTTTGACACAATTGATGACATTAAAACAAATTCATTACAAGCATTGAAGGACAATCCAAAACAAGCTTACCAGGAATGCTTTGCAAAGTGAAAACACCACTGGGATAAGTGTGTGAATAGAGGAGGGAGTACTTTGAAGGGGACAAGGACCAATAATCTGTAACTTGAAAAATAAAAATTAAAAAAATAAAGTTCAGTTATTTTTTGAACTGACCTCTATATATTTGATATATATATTTTTTTGTTCTGTCTGGTTGTTCATCAAACTGTTAGCTATCAGACAAGATGCCCTTTGCACCCACCCCTTCTAGATGTGCGAATGGAACAATGGGATTGTTTATGTTATCAAGCAACATTGTAAAGGAATTTTACCTATTTTTTCAATTTTAGGGACTCTCCATTCTAAATTTTTAGCAATACCAATTAAAAATAATTAAAAGTAACAAATTAGAATAAAAAATTATCAATCAATTATTATTAATCTCATAACATTTGGAGGAAAAGACAAAGGGAATGACTGTCATTTCCCCCTTTTTCAATAGTGTTAGGTGACAGTTACTACTTTATTCATATCACATGGACACAAACAATTCATATTGGACAAGAGAGAAGGAGGACTAAAATAACCAATCAAGCTTCTCTCTCATGACCTGAACTTCCTCTGGAATAAAATCATGATTGTTCAAAAAAAAAAAAAAAAAAGAAACAATGAAAAACACTGAGAAAAAGAGAGGAAGAAAGGAGAGAAGAGTAAACACAACATCCAGAAAGAGAGTCAACTCCTAGAAAAGAGAGCCAACTCAACAATAGAGAGCTGCACCAGATGAGTGTATCAAATCTGGAGGAAATAAAACAATGAAAAGAGAGAGATAAGGAAGGAAAAGAATAAGGTGCAAAAAGAAGAAAAAGAACCAAAAAGAAGACAGGTCTTTGAAGAGAAGATAACTTTTTTCCTGGTAAGGTGTGAGTTATGATCAAGGTGTGAGAAGTTCAGATATCCCATTAAGTATCCCAGATTTAATAGTATAGAAATAGGCTAACTTCTGAGGATAGATTTGTCTTTCCAGATTCTGGCATAATGTCATAGACAGTAATATCAATTTTAAGCTTAATTTTAGTGTTATGTTTAGTTTTTGTATTAAATTTTTCTTTTTATTTTTAAGTTGGTTTAATTGATTTTGCATTCATCCTCCTGAGAGGATCATTCCTAGACTTTGAGTAACTCTTACCTTATATATCTTGGTCTTTTATAGAGTTTAAATCAGAGGTGTGTCCAATAATACACACCTGGTAGCAGGATCCCTAACTAAAACTTTTGAATCTCAATTTTGACAGCCCAAGCTCCACAGCAATGTGAACAGCTGCACTCTAATCTTTGCCTAGATTTCTGCTCAGGGTCTCTACACATTCCATACACAATTTGTGTGTATGAAATGAGTAGAGACCATGCCCAAACAAATTCCAATTCACAGAATATTATCATGCCAATTACTGTTAGAAAATTCCAGATTATTAGGTGCTGAATTAACACACTTCTACTAAACATGTTAAATGATTTATTAACTTCAAGTTAAAAAATTTGATGTAGAAAATTCTTTAAATTAAATGAAATTAACTTTAAAAATTTTAATTGGTGAAGCTATATTCAGTTTACTAAGTATATATTCTAACTCCATGGTGCGCAAACTTTTTTCGACTGCGACCCCTTTTGTAGAGAGAAAATTTTTGGCGACCCCTAGAGATAAATGTTCACAAATACGATGTATATTTCGCGCATTTCTTTCGTTTCATCGAATAAAAACATCATCATATCTGACTCATATTAATTTTATTTATAATTTTAAGAAAATACTTTTTGTATAACATAAAAATCAGTAAATTTCCCTTTAATGAGATGTATGTGGCTGCAAGTTTCTAATTATCTCATTGATGCTTGGATGTATGTTGCTAATTGCAATTCGCATATCATCTTCAAGGTTTAAACGCGAGCGGTATTTAGTTTTTATTGAAACTAGTTTGCTAAATCCAGTTTTCACATAAATACGTTGATGCAAATTGTATTAAAACCCTGATGGCATTCTTGCATAAAACGGGATATTGCTTTTCCACGGATAGCCAAAATTTTTGGCAAGGCTGAGTCTTAAATTGATTTTGAAGAGTATAATCACTAATTAAATCTATCAATTGCTCTTTCTCACTAATTTGAAGAGTTGAACTGCATATAGATCACGAATCCAACCAAGATCATTTTCAGGGAAATCCTTGAATCTTCTGCATGAAATTGCAATTAAACAGTGAGTGACGGCGCTTCACTCTTTATATGTACACTGTATGGTATGCAGCATGCAGGCATAAGGCATTTCATAAATATTTGGCGACCCCCAAAAAACTTCTGGCGACCCCCACAGGGGTCGCGACCCCTAGTTTGCGCACCACTGTTCTAACTGACCAATTCTGTGTTATCAGGAAAAATTATATAATCACTTAATAAACATTTAAACATGGTGTGAAGTAAAAACGAAAAAAATAGAATTGTTTTAGATTATGATTCTAATATTAAAAGTATGCATGAGATTTTGGTTTTATTTACTGAGATGAATATTTTCGATCGATACTTTCTGTGAAGGTGCATTGACAGTGCTGTGAGAAGACTTCTAACTTTTACATAGATGATTTTGCATACCTTGTGCAGCATTGGTATAAGTATGTGGCTGCAGGTGGAACTAAGTAATTTGACACAGGACATTTCAAACTTCCAAGTGACACGTAAATTTGTGTGTATGTGTAGTAATAAAAATGTTATGGCCATGAAGGCATATGCCAGTGCAGATTATGTTAAAATTTAATTTTTTTTAGCTCCAGCAATTTTTTGTTATATTCTGGTATGAGTTTTACATTCCTGTGGATCATCCATATGAATAACTTTAATTGTCTATGACAAACTGCTTAAATCTCAATAAAATTAAAACATGAATTGCTCACCAGCAGGATGATATCTTATTAACTAGCCAACAAAAGGGTGTCCCATTAACAGTGCTGGATGTAAATTGCAGTATGGATAAGGAAGATACGGAGTTTCAACAGAACAGTACCACCATCACATTGCCTGAGAAACAGGTCATCTCATGCAATACAACCAGAACTAGTCACCAAAGTTATGCAATTTGACACTGTGCAACTTTTTTTCTGTTGGGGATTGTCAAACCTTGTGTCTATGCCAACAGTCTACAAACAATTTCCGACCTCCAATTCCCTTAAGATGGAGATTTGACATGTTATTAACAGAATTGGGCTGGAATTATGAAGCAGTGTCATAAACAATTTTTTGAAGAGAGTGCATGTGTGCTGCCAGAGTCATGGAAAACATTTGGCAGACTGATTGCCACACATAAAAATGACTTACCACTGAAATGGATTATGTTATTTTATATTAAAATAAAAATATCCGCAGTTGTTCAACAATGTTTTATTCCACAATTAAATCTGGCACTGCCATTGGGTCACCCTTTATATTCTAATAAAGTATGTAAATGAATAAAAATTACTCAACTTTTTCAAATCCAAAAACTACATTTATTTTAACAGCATTAACAATTAAGATTGTATTTTTGTTTCATTGGCATTCAATAATAATAATAATAATAAAAATCACACACTCATACACTAAGGACATACAAATGGAGTTTGGCCTAGACAAATGCAAAAAACTTCACATAGAAAAAGGAATCCTGAAGAAAGAAGATTTTGCACTTGGAAATGGAGACGTTATTGAATCCATGGAAGAGGGCGAGTTCTACAAGTACTTAGGATTCCAACAGGCCAAACTAACAGAACATACACAAATAAAGCAACGATTAATTAAAGAATACCAAAGTAGGTTAAAC
>NW_019384545.1:199364-258316 GCF_000671375.1 Centruroides sculpturatus | reverse complement strand
ATTAGTCTAGAATCGATTAATTTTATGGAAGAAAACCTTTCAAACAGCTGTAGTCCGTAAACTTCACACGTGTCGGGCTGTGATTGGCTCATGTATTTAAGGATTCCTACAACATGAAATTTGTATAATGAGGAACGTATCTACGCGTTATAGGGGGGTCTACTGTACACATTGATTAATGGTTCATAGAATCCAGTCTCATATCTTTATTTCATTCGCATTATGTATTTCTAATCTTTAACATAGTGTACTGTACATTGCAAATATATAAATACAGTAGAGCGTCGTTTATCCGAATCAATTGGGGTCTGGGGTTGTTCGGATAACTTATTTTTCGGATAACCAATTATGTACAAAAAAATATATTAACCTATCCCACGTTGAAATTTCTCTCTGTTGCATGTCACTTCACGTTGAATTTTCATCAATGTTAAGCCTGAGGAAAACTTTTTAAAATAATAATCGTGGCTATTGTACCATTAAAAATTATTTTTTTATTTTGTACAAACAAAATAAATATATTGAAAAATATAAAAAACCAAAAAAATATATACTTTAGAAGTTGATCTAGTATCAAAAATGTTCAATTCAGCATGATACAGTCTTCAGAAAAAGACCACACAAAAGTGCCAGTGCTGCCAGCTAAAACACACACACACCTACAAAAAAAAAATATTGGAGTAGCCCAATATATAGCCAAAGATTGCAGCGCCACAGCACTAGTGAAAATTTAAATTTGCCGACTGGAATTCTTTCGGATAACTGACGTTTCGGATAAACGACGCTCTACTGTAGTATGTTTCTTTTAATTTCAAAAATTCCAAAAGGTAAAAAAATTAAATAATAATTTTATGCCAGATATTACAAAAGGATATAGTAAATTCAAAAGAAATTCCTGAAAATAATCATCATAATTGTTAAATTTATTGTCTACATCAGTGACTCCCAAAATTTTTTGATTCTCGGCACCCTTGCTAAATCCAGATTTTTCCAAGGAGCCCTATGTCAAATTCTAACAAGTACAATTTGTGAAATAGGGAAATAGCCAATATTTTTTTAATTAAAGAGTTAGGACATTAAGTAAAAAATAAATAAAACACATTTAAGATAACAAAAAAATGTAATTGAACAAATTCAATTAATAATTAGTGGGATGGATAAACCTGTTGATCACCGCACATTTTCTTAAATCTTGGAATCAAACTGGGCACAACCACCCTCATTTCCTTCTCCACATTGATTTTTGTGCAATGCTTAGTTTTTATCACAGTGACAAACTCAGCTTTGCACAAATAAGAAGCTGCAAATGGAATTAAAATTCTCTGAGCTTTACCAATCAGAAGGGATATTCATCTTTTACTAATATTCAAAATTCAGTTAATTCTATGCTACTAAATTTTGTTTTCAATGTACTATTCGAAGACAACTCAATAAGATTCTCTTCTGCAGTAGTAAATTCAGATGGAGCACTGGCATTAAATGGATCTTGGATCCATGCAAATTTATTGATACAGTAGAGCCTCGAAAACTCAGCACTCGATAACCCGGCACTCCGGATAACTCTACCACACCCTGGCAGGGCAAAAAAATCCTTAGTTAATTAATTTTCATGATAAAGACAGCTTTATGCCTCATAAAGTATTTTTCTGAGGTCTGTCTTATCAGGTAAATTACTGTACAGTGTATTCATTAATTTTCATTTTCATGTAGTAAAGGCTCTATGCCTTCATAAAAGACGTACTTTTCCTTTGTTTAAGGATATTTGGGCAGTTTATTCTCTGTTGTATTCTCAAGCAAACAATACATACAAGTACAGTACAGTATTTTCTGAGGACTCCACAATCATACTCATTTTTTTAACGCCATTCCCGATAACCCGGCATTTTCACAAACTTGGCCACCCTTCGGTCCACATTAGGCCGAGTTTTCGAGGCTCTACTGTATTATCATTTTGAAAATATTTCTCAAACCAGGTAATAAGCTGTGATAAATGCTCTTCAAAAATGGATTTCACACCTAGAGAGAAATCAACTCCACTGGAGATCAAAAACTGTTGTAACAAGGGAAAACCTTCTTTTCCTCTGTCTTCATTTATTTTTCTTTTCCATGGTTTTAATTTTTTTTATATAAAAGGTGAAATTTTCTCAACAGACTTTAACCTGTCCTACATTGTTCCAAAAAATATTTGTGTTGATCTCATTGACCTGCGTGGGCAATCCTGAATATTTACGTGTTTACATCGGAATGTTTTTGATACTAGATGTCGATATGCGTCACAATTTTTATATTAAAATGAACTTTTAAAATATAATTTTTTTTTTGTTTCTATATTATTTAATATATTTATTTTGTTTGTGCAACATAAAAAAATAATTTTTAACGATACAGTAAACACGATTATTATTTAAAACAACAACAACAAAAAAATTTTTTTAGGATTAACAAAGACGAAAATTCAACATGGCATCACAGGCAACAAATAAAAATTTCAACACTGAATAGGTTAAGAGGCACATGTTCTCTGCAAAAAGAAATTCAGAACATTCAGCTTTTCAAAAATATAATATAAGTATGCAAGTTTTACCAAAAAATCTCTATTCACAAAATTTTTGGCATACTTGTGGTCTTCCTCTTTAAGAAAAATATAAATTTCTTGTCGCAGTTCAAACGTACAAAACAAAACATTATCTTGAGAAAACCATCACTCTCTCATGGTAATGTTTTCTACTTTCTTGCAATGCTGTACTACAGCACTTCGAGAAAGTACAAAACATGGGATCCGAGCACAAGTCTTTATTTGTGCTTGGATCCCATAGCCTCACATAGTTTTTCTGAAAAATCTTTCTTCAACGGCTGAGCTTTTATAAATTTTACTACATTCACTACATATTCTAAGATCTGGTTCAATGTAGGACTCATATATTTTGATGTGAGTACTTCCCTTTGAATAATGCAATGGGTCAAAAGTGCAATAGGGTCTTGTTTCGAAAAATCCTCCATAATACCCGAACATAGAACGAGCACCATCAGTACAGATACCAATGCATTTGGTCCACTCCAAATTATTTTCAGATATAAAAATATCAAGATCTCGAACAAGTCATGAGCCTTAGCACCAGCAGTGATACTTTTACAAAAGAGAAAAATCTTCTACAATGTTATTACTATCTATAAACTACACATAGCAAATCAAGTTAGCATCATTATTATTATCTGTATCCTCATCCAGTTGCAACCCAAATTCCTTCCCTTTTATTTTTTCAACTAACTGAACATTGGAGGTCCTCTGCTATGTGCTGTATTCTGTGATTGATGGTGTTATTGGATAAAGGCACTTTTGAAAGCTGCTTTTCAGCAGACTCACCAATCATAATGTTCACCATATCTACAGCAGCTGGTAGAATGAGTTTTTCTGCGATGGTATTAGGCTTTTCACATTTTGCAATTTTAAGTACCACCTTGATTTTATGTGTCACCCTTTATTACTGAGTTAATGATTTGCACCAAGTCTGTTAGATGTCACATCTTATCACATTGAATTCAAAGTGTAAGTAAACTTATAAAAATTTTATAACATTTCGTGGTGCCCCTGTGAGGAAGCCACAGCACACACTTTGAGAACTGCTGATCTAACTGAATTAAATAATTTCATTTTAAGGCAATAACTTGTTCACAAAAATATTTGATAATCTTTATAAAGATTTACACATGTATATTATAATATTTGAATGAAAAAGTAAATTTTTCTGAACAAACTTACTTTTTTACCATTCATGATTGGTTAAAGTAAATTAAACACTACATACCATGCATACAATCTTCCAGCAAATAATATGTATTTGAATTAAATACAAAACTGAACGTTTATGGCCTTTTTTGGGGCCTGCATCAAGTGTCAAACATTATGGATCATTAGAGATTCTAATTTTAGAAAGTTTTTTAAAATTGTTTGCTTTTTGACATAGACTCATTTTTGAATGTTTCTGGTTCAGATTTTAAAAAATGTTCCATTTTGTATTTAATTCAAATACATATTATTTGCTGGAAGATTATATGTATGGTATGTAGTGTTTAATTTATCTACATTCCAGCTGTTACTGACTTTTATGGTTATAAATTAAACTAGTGTTTAATTTATCTACATTTCAGCTGTTATGACTTTTATAAAAGAGACAAACTGCGAAATTTTGATGAAATAATAGTAACTGCTGATGAATTTCATTATTTTAAATAATGGCATCTTGGTAACTGTTAAGTGAAAATGGATCAGTTGACAAAATATTAAACTTATTTTTCAAGGATAGTTAAATTGAATTGTCAGCTGATAGTTATTTTTCCAATTTGATCTTTTGTATGAATTATTACAAACAAAATTAAAAACAAAGTAGATTAAATTGTATATTAATGTTTACAGAATAGTCCAGCTTCAGAATCTAATTAAATTTGAGCCTTGAAACACCAGAAAAACAAACAGTAATTAAATTATGATTGATACAATAAACAAAGACAAAATGTTAAAATTCTGAAATTTCTTAAACTAAATGAAAAGTAGGATTTTTGATATAACACTCAGTATGTTTCAAGTTTAATTATTTTATAATTAACCCAGAGATGTAATGTTATTCACAACTTAAACTTTAATTTAGATAAAATCTTATAAATTTAAAAAATAAAATATTTTAAAATTATATTTACTAATTTGTTTGTGGATCAACAACTCCATAGCTGATTAATTGAACTAATAATACTGCCCATTCAGTTGTTTGAGAACTATTTTTTTGAATCATATCAAACATACCACCAACTAGACTCAAGCGTAACTGAAGTGCTTCTTGCATTGACTGTTTCATTTTTATGTCTTCTGCTCCATGTTTATCCTATAATTATAAATTGAAAAATTGTTATAAAAATTATATTTTTACTAGTCTAACACAACAATCATTAATTTCAGGTTTATTTTCCACTTAAACACAACTAACTATAAAGACAAATTAAATATGTAAAGTTTTTCATAGAAGACAAATTCGATATTAATTGTATAAATTCATAAATCAAAGCATCACAAAATATTACATACATGTGATAAAAATCAATCAAAACAAGAAATAAACTGAAATATATATAAAGTCCCTAATATTTATTACCAGTATTATTTTTGAACTTCTATATTTGAATCTGTTTATCATCATAAACAGATTCTTCTGAATCATCATAAACAGATGATTAAGAAGTTATTATTTCCCATTTTAACCAAAAAAATAAAAAAAATCCCAACAAAAGTTTACTAAACAGAATTTTTTCATAGCTAAATTATAAATTATGATAATTTACTTTAAAATAATTAAAATACTATAATTTATAAAATATATATGAGCAAACTTATTTGGACAAAATATAACATAAATTAACAGAAATTTATCATCATTAACTATCAATTTTCTTAAAATTCTTATCCATTATAATCTTCATAGTATACAGTATAAGTTTGTTAATCTGGCATCTATAGGACCAGACTTGTACCAAATTGTCAAAAGTGCTAGATTACTGAACATTTATGTATAAATATTTTTGCAAAATTGATAAATTATGTGGTTCAAATGTTTCAGAAATTGCTGTGCATTTTGTTACTAGTGCAACGCTGCTGTATACTTCCAATTTGTTCATGCACACTCTTTAATTAGCCTGATGATGATACAGGGCATGACTACATTGTGTTAAAAATAGTGTTCTAAGTATGGAACAGTTGTAACTTGAATGTATTTGATGCTTTCAGTACTCCAAATCCTGATGATGATGCTATGTAATGTCAAAAATGTTTGAATTGAAGTGAAATAATTATTGTTTTTTTTGTGTACATATATTGTGTTGTTATATAGTTATCATCATACACTGGCTTATTTCTATATACTTACAGCAGTGATGTTTGGTAAAAGATATACAGTGGTACCTCAGGATACAAAATTAATCCGTTCTGAAACTGAGATCGTATCATGAAAATGTCAAAGGTGAATCATTTTTCCCCATATGATTACATGTAAAACCAAATAATTCGTTCCAACACAAAAAACACACTCAAATTAAAGCTTAGTAGTACATAAAAAAAAAAAAAACTATAGTAAGGAAAACACTGAAAAATGCATTTTGTAGTTGTAAATGTATAAATAACCATCATAGAATAATAATTAATAAAAAAAAATGTAGTTTTATTTGCACTTTACCTTTGAGGATAGATGACGGTGGAGGTGTAAACTGGTGGTGGAAGAGAGGGAGAAAGGAAATGATACTAAAACTTAACTTACATAACATAATGTAACAATAACTTAAAAATAACTTAGTAAAGATAAAAAAATTAGTGTTGTTTTATATATCTTTTTAAAATTTTTATTCACTGCTTTTTGCTTTCTTTCCTTCACTTCCACCAGCACTTTCACTGGATAGAGGTCGCTTGGTAAAATATCTATCCAAAGAGGTTTGGCTTTGCCTACTTTTTAAAATGTTTCTAAAATGACTTAGGCAAATGTCATTACTCCGAGCAGCAATATGGCCAGTGTGAACCTTTTCGGGATGTTTCTTTTCAATAAAATCAGTCATTTTCTGATAATACCTCAAGATTTCCTTTATCGAGTGAGATCCTTCCATGACAAAGCAAACATGCAGACTGAGACCAATGAACAGAAGCGAATAAAAAATGGCACTGCGAACTAATGTAACGTCGTATGGTGAGTTTTTGTTTGTATCATGGAGCAAAAATATGTTTAAATTTCATGTCGAATCCTGAAAATTTCGTATCCTGAGGTACCACCGTATTATGCAAAAGTTGTTATCAATAGCATTAAGAACAGTGTCTGAAAGAGAAGATAAATTAACTGGTAATAATAAAATTGTCTTTTTACCTTCACATTGCCTTTAACATTTAGTATAAAGCCTATAGTTTACCATTCAATAAAGACATACATATTCATCCATGTACTTTTCTGTGCCTTGTAAACTGCAAAAAAAGTTTTTAAAACAAGTGAGGTTCTTTGGATTTTCCTATCACCAGCAATGGTAAGAGTTTTGTCCTGCTAGCATTCACACAAACCAATACTATAATCCATTCTTTGCTGACTTTAAAACATGGAGCATCAGATTCATGCTTTAAGTCAGAGACATTCTTGCAAGTGCCATCCAATTTATCCCTGTTTTGTCTGCATGATACACATTATTTCCAGAGTGTCCTTCATTTTCCCAAATACTATAAAATTTTCTCTTTGAATTTAGTTGTAGCAGCACTATTGTAAGACAAGGATTTTCCTTCAATATAGAGTTCTCTTACACCACAGTATGATTTAAAATTTTTTAGCCAACTAGTACTAACTTTGAAATCAGGCAAACTACAAACTTGCTGCTTTCTCACACAACAAATAACCCAATATCAGATCTCCTTTCTTTTGCCTTTCTGTAAACCATAAATAAAGTGCACTATCAAAGATGATGGCAACTGCTTATCTTATAGTTTCTCTTTGTGCTAATGTCCAAGTTTGCATTTTGATGCAAATTTTAAGGTCTCCTTTTCCCTTCTTGCCTATTCAATTTTTTGTGTTTGAATTTGCTGCTTTACAAATGTTAAAAATATTGGCAAGAGATGTTCCAGTTTCTTCCTTATTAAGACATTTTCAGATTTCCAGCTTTGATTGACTTCATCGTTAACATATTCTGCTTTCTTTTTTGAAGACAAAACCATTCCAGACAAGAATGTCGAATGCTCATTAACTCCACACTCACCAGATAACTCACTTCACTACCTTAATATGGAGGTCTACCAAATTTTCTGACAAGCAAGAAGAAAGAATGTGGAAGTGGCAAGGATTGATAGAGCCTACAACAGATGTTAGAAACACATGTTGATAAGTTAAGCAAATTAAGACTGATACTCAGATCACCAAACTTGAGAGAAAAGGAATATTAGACCATTAATTTCAAAATTTCAAAGAATATATTGCATGCAGTATAATTCTAGAAATATCCCATGCTGAAACCTGTCAAATGTGTGCAGTATATGAGCTGGCTATTAGTGACAAGACCAATTAATTATCTCTGAAATGTAATAACCAGGTCTGTGGAGTCACGTAAAAATCTACCAACTCCGACTTTTCCTTACCATCCGACTCTGACTCCGACCAGGAGCAGACTTGTTACCGAAAGAGACTCAGAAATGCTGATGTCATCACGTGACCTCAGAATAAAAGGTTCAATAAATAGAGTTCTAATAAAGATAGAACGTAGAAACTTTTTATTCCAAAGCTAAAAGACTCCTCTAAGTAATGACACAGTCAATATATAAATACATATTGGATAATTTTTACTTTTCCAGCTGTTATATATAACAGAGGGAAAGCATAATGCTTCGTCAAAAATTGATCTCTTTCAAATTTTTACATTTTTGGAATCAGGACACCTTGAAATTTTGAGATATGCAAAAGATTTGAGGTTTTTTTTCTATGTATGGATGTTAGACTGTTTGTGGGGGCATGATTTTGTTTACCCTGTTTGAAGCCTAATTAATAATTTCTGTGGTCAGAGTGGTTAGAATCGGAGTCAGATGGTTTAACACAGGAGTTAGTTATTAAGCGTCAGAGTGGTTAGAATCAGAGTCAGATGGTTTAACACAGGAGTTAGTTATTAAGCGTCAGAGTGGTTGAACTAAATCATGTCCCCATATACATTCTAACATTGTAGGCGAGAATATCTTAACACGTTTTCCTATACTATTATAAAATGACAAAAAAGCTTACTTTGAGGGTAGAGACAAGTTTTACTTTTTATTTTTTTAAATTTTGAACACTAATAACAAGTAAAATATTCATTAAGACATATGACCTATCACCACTTTTATGTGTTCACCCTGTCGACCTTTAATTAAGAACCAAAATTTAATAATATTAATACCCCTTTATACGCAAGCTACAGTGCCACATTTCATTTCTTAAACTTTACCCATTCTGAGATATTGTTTAATATCTCAGAACAGAAAATAAAGAAATTAAACAAATTAGACGCCAACACACATACGTGTGCAAATTTTTCCTCTTTTAATGACTTTTTTGGGAGTTCGGGAGGTCTCCAAACGTGTAGATTTGCAAAAGAAACATGGAGGGTCAAATTTGACACGATTTCAATATTTTTCCGTTGTATTTACATAAGAAGTTGGGAAGTAAAAAGGAGCCGGAGCCGGTGGATTTTTTGACGACTCCGACTCTGGCTAAAACACCAAAACTCCATGACTCCGACTCCAACTCCACAGCCCTGGTAATAACAATAACCAAACAGAAAGATGTAGATTTAAGATTTCATTTTTGGCAATCCAAGGAAACATAAAAAAGAAGGATGTGGCTATTTGACATTTCGGATAATTGACATCCCTCTAAAATGTGAACTTTGTAATCAAGCTGTGAAATACAATATCTATTTTCCAAGAAATATAGTTTTTAATTCTTAATGGCTATAGGAAGAGGTTATATAAAGCTTTATACATCCTATAAATGTTCTAGCTGGTTTAGATCAAGTCAAGCTGGTCAACCTGTATCTGTTAAATATTTTCATTTTAAAAAATACTCTTCCAAATATATATTCTTTATGCATTTTTGTATAAATTCTATAAAAGTAAGATAATAATTAAATGCATTTCTAAAATAATACTTTACAAGTACACCATTGAGGAACATGAAATTGTAAAATAAATGTATACAATTTACTTTGTATACATGGGTTTTAAACACACTGCACATCTTTACAAATTCTGAATTATAAAAATACTTCTATATATGTATAAGCAATAAATTTCAACAAGTTGTTATACTGTATACATATTTTACAAAACTTAAAATATTTCTTGTAAACTTACATCTTTAGCAATATGAAGACATTGAGACAGCTGAGAATATAAAGAATTAAGCAATCCTTCTCTTTGTTCATCTTGACCTTTAAGACACATTAAAACTAACGAAAGAAATGGTTGATGACTTAAGAGAGATGAGCTGTTTAAAAGAAAGATAAATATAAAATTGAAAATTTGCTTATTTACTCTGGACATATATTCACACTAACTAAAAATAATGCAAATCAAGTAACCAAACATGCATGCTGGAAGAAATCTAACAATGTTTAGTTACTCGATTTATTATATATTTTACAATGTCACATAAAAGATAATAAGCATAATGATAAACTATTTTCATATACAACTAAATATTGTCATAATTTCTTGAAGAAAAACAACAAAATAAGACTAGAGTTTAAGTGTAAAGTTCCTTATACAGTTTTAAAGCATTATTATTATAATTAATAGAAGTTGTATTAACATTTTCTATTAAGAAATCATATATGAATTTATTCCAAAATTTTTGTTATAAACTTACAATTTAGTTATATGAAAATAAAATTTTGATTTGAATTATGATGTCTTCATAAAACTTCTATAGGTAATTCTTTGACAAATGTTATTTAATTTGAGAACAGACCAACTATAAGGATGTCAATTGTATTTGCATTTCACATTATTTTCTTTGTCATTAAATCAAAAATATATAAATGATGTAGAAATTAATAAAATATAAATCATGTTAATAATATAAATTATAAAATAGAAATAAATATTTCAAGAATTTTTTATATGCAAAAAAAATTGTTAAAATAGCAAAATAAAAGGATAGGGAAAAAAATATATATATTGTCATTTTACTGATATTTGCAGAAATAGGTTTATTATTTTTTTTGTTGTAATATCAACATTTAACTTGTTGAGGTTTCAAAAAGTTTTAAGATCTTATAAAGATATATACAATTCCTGTAGGGAATTGGCCTAAGAAACTAATCTAAACCAAAATTTACACATGCACAATTTAATAAAAATTAAAATTTTGCATTTTATTTTATATTTCCAGAACAGCTTGGCCAAATTGAATTCACCCTTGTAATTATATTAACATGTGAAAAATCTTAAATATTTTTCAGATTTTTCAAAGTGCTTTTGTAAGAAGAAGGGGGGAAAAACACATAAATTACACTATATAGCAGTATGAGATTGGAAGGTATATTCAAAATGATCATTGGAAGGTATATTCAAAATGATCATATATTCAATGGTACATTGGTGCAGTCTGCGGATTTCGACCAGTTAGTCCCAGCCACCTTAGCAGCTTTAAAAGCCTGCCAGACTGCACCAATGTACCAGCAAATGGAGTTAGAAGTCATCACAAAGCTTGCTACAACAAAGCACATCTCCGATGCACCAAATAGTCGCAAAAACCAACAAGCAGTAACGAAATTCCTTGCCAAGAACGATCTGAGGCTCTTAGTATCGGACAAGGACAAAAGATTTGTTTTGTGCAGAGAAAATGACTTCATCGCTAGAGCCAATGAGTTTCTGTTACAATCATGCTCTGTGGAGATAAACAGCGACCCAACAACAGCAGTACTGCGAAGAGCAAAGAAAATCATAGCACTTCCAGGAATAGCCTTAACACTACCAGGACGCCTCGATCCTCCATCCAATGTTGCATGCCCTAGGCTATTTTTCCAGCCAAAAACGCATAAAGAGAACTGGCCACTACGACCATTAGTAAACAAAAGGTCACATCCCACTTACCACCTAGAAAAAGCCCTTGCAAAGTTTCTACGAGAGCTACTTCCGGAATCACCGCATGTCACTCCTTCCTCTATGGATGCCAAAACAATCATTAGTTCCAACATGGCAAAAGCACATGGCAATAGCAGCATGTTCTACAAAATGGACGTGATATCCCTGTACCCATCCGTTCCTGTATTTGAAGCTGTAATGCTAGCNACTCGTCATAAAATGATAAATAGTTTGTCAAATTTTTATTCATAAAAATGCAGTTTCAACTGCTTTTTATTTTATAAAATCCGTCTTCTTGAGCCACCAGAGGGCCTTTTAAACAATAGGTAGTCTGTTAGCGCTGGTCAGTAGTAGTCCAAATTCAATACGAACGTTTGTTTCTTGAAAATTTTGATCACGATTTAAATACAGTAATTATTTTTAATATTACTGATATGTCATCAAAAAGAAAATGTGTTGTATTATCATTAAAAGACAAATTAAAGTATTTGTTTCGATTATCCAAATTTTTCCTTATCCGAACTACCTTCATCCCCAATTAGTCTGGATAATTGAGGTTCTACTGTATATGTAAAGGTGACTTCTTACAGTATCATATGATATACAGGCATACACCAGGTTACATACATAATGCATTCTATCAAATAGTGATTGTATCATGAATTGCCATTTTCCATACATTTACATACATTTTTTTAAAAATGCATACATATATCTTAAATTAAATTTTAAATAAATGCATATGGTATAACATTAATAAACAAATAAAACACAACAACTAATTACATAACTTTGTATTTATAGAAAACATATTTTATTTTGATGGTGATTTTAAAAAAAATCTAAGTTTATTTGGACAACTGCTTTCTTCTTTTCATTGTCTATTGCTTTATAGCATGTCATTTCTCACTTAATTCTCCTTCTTACTGTGGCCCACCTATGTTTGACAGGATCTTTAATTTCCAATGTTTTGACTGGTGTTGGATCAACTGTTGTATCATTGTCTGTGTCTTCATTAGTCATCCTTAAATATTATCTTCATGCTGTATCTCCATAAATTTTGCATTTGCTAATTCTTCCTCATGGGTTTCTTTGTTCAATATCAGCCATATCAATTTCTAAATTCAGACTCCTCCCCAGTTGAAGAACTTAATTAGTTATCATATCAGAAGTTTCAATATTATCTACATTATATTTTACAAATTTTAAGATTAGCACCCACAATTGTCCATCACTCTTACATTGTATAAAATCAGCTATATTATTAAACAATAATTAATTATTGACAATTTGCCAATTTTTTAAAAATCCAGGCATTTTTGCCTTCAACTGAACATCTGGATATAAGATGCAAAAACCAGACAGATGGCAACACTTAGAATGGATGAAGTGTGATATCAGTGGCTCCTCAACGCATGCGCTGCTAGTCGTGTGGATTTAAAATATTTCGAACTCCAGCAAAAGCTTGTTGCACGTGACCAACGGAATTACCGAACGCTATAATTTAGAAATTGACAAGAAAAATTTTCCGTTTACTACTTGGAACATTCTGCACGTTTTAATTCAAATTTTGTTCTTTTTTCGTCTGAAGACGACGATATAATACTCGTCAAAAGTACTTGCGATACAAGAAAAATCGTATTAACGCTGAACTCAGTGCTTTTTATCAAGAAGGCCATATTACAGCTTTATACAGAACATAACAATGAAGTACACAAGTTATCTGTCTAATGTTTTGAACAAACATGTTCAAAACATGATGGCTATCATTGTCTACTACCATTTGAAAGTATAAAACAGCATGTTCAATGGTTGTATGGAGTTTGTACCTTGAAATGTTATGCACATGGTGTGCTTTGCTCTCTTTAAGGTCTAACAGCAATGTTCTGGGATCACAGTAGACCAAGTCTTTGAGATAAATCTATGCAAGTTTTGGCTCTGAGGCAAAGTGTGGGAATCTTGCAGGCCAATGTCACTATTTCAGCTTAAAAAGCATTCTAGTGATGATTTTTGAAACTAATTTTCTTTTGCTCTATAAAAAATTCCCATTATCTCATTAAGGTATTCCCAAACTTTCATGACTTTCTGATGAATAGTTATTTTTCGTAGCCATCTGGGAAATTCCAAGTTTAATTTGGGACACCCTGTACTATAATATTGCTGCAAAACTCTATACTGATATAAAAAATTAAACTATATAATAATATTTCTGATAAATCTTCTTATATTAAGCTAAGTGGTTAAATAATAAAATTTGCCAAAAGCTATAGTGTGAATTTATTTGGCATTGTACATAATTTTAATTGTCACAAATTTTTAAATCTTTTGACACATTTATCTAGTCTGGCTGCTGTAAAAACATGTAACAACATCTAACATAATATCTACAATAATACGCCCTTAATCTGCTTTACTCATCTTACTATTGAATGTTGTAAGAAAGATAAACAACTATTAATTTGATTAACTTCTTGGAATTAATTGTATACTTACAATTCAAAAATTCAGTTTGTTACTATTGATAAAATCATTAAAAAAATTAACAATCCTTTTCCTTTAAAAAATTTAAATTATAATTATTTTTTCTAATCTACAAGATATACAAAATAATAATTCATGATTACATTTTTCAGTACACTTTTACTATAAAAAATACAAATATTTATTTTTAATTGTTATCTAATTATATAAATTTGCAAAATTGAAAGAAAAAAATAACCTTTTCTGAACTTGTTTATCTTTATCTTTATTTTTTGAAGAAGAAGAAGACCATGAAGATGATGCAGATGACCAACTTCCACTTTCTAATACTTGTCCTGCAGCTCTCAATACTTTGCCTTGTACTGCTGCAGGAAGCTTTGCTATTAAAGGTGCAATCAACCATATTCTTTCAGGTTTATCAGAATCTCTAAAATTTAAAATACAATTTAAATCAACAATGCTGTGAAGTTATGATCATAGCCATGACATTATTATAAGCTGTTATCATAAGTATGTTTGTTTTTATTAAACAATAACTTATACAGTAGAACCTCGATTATCCGGACCTCTATTATCCGTATTTTCGATTATCCGGATTGTTCAAAATAAACAAAAATTTTACGAATTTGCTGATTTGCACTTGGCGAATTCTGATACTGTTTATGTATGTGATGGAATGAATAACTTTTTTTGTTTCAACGTCTCACCCAGCACAGTGGTCGTAAACTCTTAAATATATTTTGCGTTATAATAAAAATATAACTTGACATATATATTTATAAATAATTTATATTCAAATTACATAATTTCTATGACCAAGGGCGGCGTATGGGCAACGTGGGCCACCACCTATGCCTCGCGGTCCAAAGGGCCTCACGCCTCGAAGGTTTATGCATTACTTAAAAGCCACGAACATGACGAAAAAATTTTACTCATCATAAAATGATAAATAGTTTGTCAAATTTTTATTCATAAAAATGCAGTTTCAACTGCTTTTTATTTTATAAAATCCGTCTTCTTGAGCCACCAGAGGGCCTTTTAAACAATAGGTAGTCTGTTAGCGCTGGTCAGTAGTAGTCCAAATTCAATACGAACGTTTGTTTCTTGAAAATTTTGATCACGATTTAAATACAGTAATTATTTTTAATATTACTGATATGTCATCAAAAAGAAAATGTGTTGTATTATCATTAAAAGACAAATTAAAGTATTTGTTTCGATTATCCAAATTTTTCCTTATCCGAACTACCTTCATCCCCAATTAGTCTGGATAATTGAGGTTCTACTGTATATGTAAAGGTGACTTCTTACAGTATCATATGATATACAGGCATACACCAGGTTACATACATAATGCATTCTATCAAATAGTGATTGTATCATGAATTGCCATTTTCCATACATTTACATACATTTTTTTAAAAATGCATACATATATCTTAAATTAAATTTTAAATAAATGCATATGGTATAACATTAATAAACAAATAAAACACAACAACTAATTACATAACTTTGTATTTATAGAAAACATATTTTATTTTGATGGTGATTTTAAAAAAAATCTAAGTTTATTTGGACAACTGCTTTCTTCTTTTCATTGTCTATTGCTTTATAGCATGTCATTTCTCACTTAATTCTCCTTCTTACTGTGGCCCACCTATGTTTGACAGGATCTTTAATTTCCAATGTTTTGACTGGTGTTGGATCAACTGTTGTATCATTGTCTGTGTCTTCATTAGTCATCCTTAAATATTATCTTCATGCTGTATCTCCATAAATTTTGCATTTGCTAATTCTTCCTCATGGGTTTCTTTGTTCAATATCAGCCATATCAATTTCTAAATTCAGACTCCTCCCCAGTTGAAGAACTTAATTAGTTATCATATCAGAAGTTTCAATATTATCTACATTATATTTTACAAATTTTAAGATTAGCACCCACAATTGTCCATCACTCTTACATTGTATAAAATCAGCTATATTATTAAACAATAATTAATTATTGACAATTTGCCAATTTTTTAAAAATCCAGGCATTTTTGCCTTCAACTGAACATCTGGATATAAGATGCAAAAACCAGACAGATGGCAACACTTAGAATGGATGAAGTGTGATATCAGTGGGGATAGCTAAATCGGATTATGGGAGAGGTGCAAATATATAACGATCATATCTGCAGTTTGTTTTAACATGAAATGGTCATAACCTGGAGTACACTTGTATAACTATATACAAAAGTGTAGATTTAATATTTAGTTATCTCTAAAGAAAGTAAAAATATGCTTATCCATCTAAAAAGATTATTTTAAATTATCACTATTATATTTTCAAAACTATATTTTTTATATCAATTACATACAACAGAATAACACGTAAACAAAAATTCCCAGCAAAAAAAAATTTTTTTTATTGTTCAAACGTTTTCGGTTACAATTTATTGGCCCTCATCAGTAAACAAATATGAAAAAACCATTCTAAAAACGTTTGAGCAGTAAAAATTTGTTTATTTTTTTTTTTGCTGGAAATTTTTGTTTAGGTGTTATTCTCTTCAAGTATAGTTCCAATTTATATGTGCAGTTGTTGTTTTTATTTTTTTCAATTACATACATTAAGAGCTCAACATTTAATTTTAAAAAAAAGCAGTTACTATATGTTGCATAGTTTTGCTACAACCATCATTGAATAATGACTTACTATTGTGATCAAAAAGAATCAGAAATGGTTCATTTAAACTGTATGCATGCAAGAGAGTGCTGCCATCATCTTTTGTCATTTGGTACTTTAGACTTTCATCAACATCTAGCAGCAACCTGTATGTCATCATCTGGTTTTGTTTGCAAATAAATACTTGTTTTGTGCGTAAAAAAACTTTTGCACCAGCAATTTTTCAAAATGTCACATGTACTTGGGCAAAGAATGTGCATTAAATTTTGTTTTCACAGAATTACTGCTACAAAAATGTTGGAAATGTTACAAAATCCTTTGGCAACAATAGTCTATGAAGACTATTGTCGCCAAACAAGAGTTTGAGTGGTAGATGATGTTAGTGGAAGGCAAAGAACACATCTAAAATTAACCATGCTCTGGTTAATCTTTGACACGTCCAACTTTGACCGATGAACAACATGTCACTTAAGTCAGAGATCTGGTGCTCAATAACCTTTGTTTAACAAGTAGAGACATTATTGAACATGTTCTAGTATCATATAAATCTTGTCGAGCAATTTTAAAAAATCATTTGGGCTTGCAATGTGTCACTTACCGAGTCATCCAAAAAATGCTGAATTTTTCCAAAAACATGTTCAAGTGGCCAAAGAAATGATTTCTCAAAGCAAATCATTCTTAAAATGCTTCATTACAGGTGAGGAAACATGGAACTATGCTTTTGACACTAAAACAGGTCAACAATCAAGTGAAAGGCACTCAAAAGGTGAGCAAGACCAAGAAAACCCCATCAAAGTCAGTCAAAAATCAAGGTCATGTTGACTGTTTCTTCAATTGTTGTGGTGTTGTGCATCACAAATTCCTTCAGACAGGTCAAAATGTCAACAAAGAATATTATTTGAGCATTTTGCTTCATTTGTGTGAAGTAATTTGTAGAAAACGACCCGATTTGTGCACTACAATAATACATCTGCTCACAATGCTCTTGTTGTTCTTGAATTTTTTACCAATAATTCAACAAATATAATTCTGCAAGCTCTGTATTCACCTGACATATCAGGTGAATACAGAGCTTGCACAATCATGTGACTTTTTGCTGCTTCCTTGATTAAAATTTCTGTTTCGTGGCCACTGTTTTGAATTGATCGATGCAATAAAACGAAATTACCTGAAGTCCCAAAGGGGTATCATGAAGACAACTTTAAAGAATGTTTTAAAGATTGGAAAAAACATTAGCATAAGTGCATTGCAGTGGGAGATTACTTTGAAGGAGACAAAATAAATTTTCATGAATAAATTCAATTCTTGTTTTATTGAACCATTCTCAATACTTTTTGATTACATGGGTATGTGCTGAATTGATGATGATGTCATAAAATAAAAATGAAAGAAAGAAAACAAAGATAAATTTAAAAAATTATCCTATTCGATAGTTTTTGTTGTCCTCTGAATAAATAATATGGCATAAACTGGCACACTTAAACTGGAACTATATAATAAACCAACAACTTGACATTTAAATGCAAATTCCAGCATATAATGAACAAATAAAATTTAATGTTCAAACGTTTTCAGCTGTCTTTCAAAATGAAAAATACTGTTGAAGCCAAACAGTGGCTTAATAAGCATTATGGAGATTCTACACCAGGGAAATCAAACAGGAATGAATACACGAAACACAAGAAATTTTCAAAAGATAGAACAGTTTTTTTGTGTTTTGTGCATTCATTCGTGATGAGGGCCTCTGAAAGACAACCGAAAACATTTGAACATTAAATTTTATTTGTTTATTATATGCTGGAATCCACATTTAGGTGTCAAGTTGTTGGTTTAAATAATATGGGATAGCCAAGATAATAATGTGCAGTATACTGAATTTAAACAATGTCAACATTAAAAATTTTTAATTCTAACAGCCTATTTAAAGAAACCAATAAGTTTTGTCAAATATAAGCTTTTAAAATATTAATTTAATATTGCATTTGTCATTTATTGTCAAAAACTTTGTTTTGCATTATATTTTCATATTTTAAACAACAATCTAACTCTTGCAGTTGTTGTTGAATTAACCATCCTATAAAATAAGACTTTTAATGATAAATTTTATTGAAACAGTCATTTCACATATAAATATTACCCAAGAAGAAATAAGTTTTGATTCTTAATTACACTACAATCATTAAATAAAAAACATACTGCACTTTGTATAAAGCAAAATAATAATCATAATTATTTTTTCCTATACATAAACTTTACTTACGTATCACATCACTCAATAAGTCTCCAGTCTAACACATAAATGGCAATACTGTTGACAGACCCATATGATTTCTGGATAGTACCAACCTTCAAATGATACATATCAAAATTTCATGACAATCTGACAATTAGTTTACAGGTTACAGTGGTTTTAGTAACCCCAGTTTTGTAATTTTCAAAACAATGGATAAAAAAGAATTTCGTGTGTTGATTAATCATTGTTTTTTGATGGGGAAAAAATACTGTTAAAGCCAAACAGTGGTTTGATAAGCATTATGGAGACTCTGCACCAGGGAAATCAACTATTATTGACTGGTTGTGCTGAATTTATTTGCAGTCATACAAACACCGATGATGCTGAACTCTCTGGTCGCTCAAAATCGGCAGTTGTTCTGGAAAACATAAAAAAAGTCCACAAAATAGTTTTGAAAGACCGTAAAGTGAAGTTGCATGAGATAGCTGACATCTTAAAGATATAAGAAGATAGTGTGTTTACAATTTTACATGAAAATTTGAGCATGTGTAAGTTGCTTTCAAAGTGGGTGCCACGTTTGCTCACACCAGATCAAAAACAACGCGTTGATGATTCAGAGCGCTGCTTGGAGCTGTTCAAGAGAGATAAAAAGGATTTCTTGTGTCGGTATATGACAATGGATGAAACATGGATCCATTACTATACACCTGAATCAAAAAGATCATCAGCTGAGTGGACAACAGCCGGTGAAAGTCACCCAAAGCGACCAAAAACTCAAAAGTCAGCTGGCAAAGTTATGGCATCTGTATTTTGTTCATTGACTATCTTGAGAAAGGTAAAGTATCAATAGCGAATATTACATGGCACTATTGGATTGATTGAGTGTAGAAATCAAGAAAGAAAAAAAAAAAACGCCCTCACACACAAAAGAAAAATTGCTGTTCCACCAAGACAATACCCCGTGTCATAAGTCAATGAAAATGATGGTTAAATTGAATGAATTATGCTTCGTACTGCTTCCTCACCCACCGTACTCTCCAGATCTGTCCGCAGCAACTACTGGCTTTTTGCAGACATCAAAAAGATGCTTCAGGAAAAGAAATTTAGCTCAAATGAAGAAGTAATTGCTGAAACTGAGGCCTATTTTGAGAGCAAAGACAAATCGTTCTACAAAAAAAGGCATCAAAAAGTTAAAAGAACATTGGAATTAATGTATCACTCTTAAAAGAGAGTATGTTGATGAATAAAGTCAAATTTCTAAAAAAAAAATTGTTTTTCTTAGTTAGACTGGAGACTTATTGAGTGATATGTTAGTTTAATAAATTATCAGTAATAAAATATTTTTTACTAAATTCTAAAATTAATTTTTTCCTTAAAAATTTTGTATTATTTTTTTAGTTATAAATTAAGTAAATTTAAAAATATTTAATAGATTACCTATGATTAGATTTTGATGTACTTATAACAGGATCGCCAACACCATTATTACAAATTTTACCCGCATTTTCTTCACTTATTAACTGAAATACATCAATTGTTGCACGAGCAACAGTTTCCAACCATCCATTTACATCATTAGGGCTTTGTGCATTTTCATTTCGTAAAACGTGTTGATACATAAGCTGAAGTTCAAGCCATGACACTTGCAGCGTCCAAAGATCTAAATTCTAAAACATACAATATCAACTTAATATCAGAAATATTCAATAGGAAATTTAACAAACAATGTATATTTTAGAATCATCAGCACATATTTTTTGGTATGTATGCTACATTTCCATTTTTTCTTCACAAACAGTTCAAATTTAGAACTTTTTTGTTGTTCATTTAAGTTTTGGTAATACTAATTCAACCAAACTATTCTCATTTTCAGTCACTATAATTACAAATCTATTACTCATTAATTAATGTAACATAACAAATGTAAAATAGAAAAACCATATCTATACACAATTCCAAAACTTAAAGATGAACATGATTGCTCTGAGTAAAGAATGTCCCAATCTGTCCCAAGAACACCCTAATCACTTGATGACAAGCCTTCCACAACATTGTGATTGCTGCATCACATCTAACAGGTCTCTGTGCCTGGGTACTGGTAAGCACTTTCCATCCATTCTTCACCAATTCTGACTGCTGTATGTATCTTTTTCACAAAAGACTTATTTTTATTGCTTTGATTTGTATAATACTACAAGTTTTTGTGTATTACCCCGTGTTAGATGTTGAGTAATACAGTTCTTGTCATATTTGTCTTCGTTCGTCTATATTTCTCTTTATTTGTGTACAGATGTCATCCATTTTTAAGTTTTGGATATGTGTAGACTCAAGAGATAACACAAGTCATAATCATTGTCAACAAAATCATTTGTTTAACCTGTCCTACATTGATCCCAAAAATATTCGTGTTGACCTCATTGACCTGCTTGGGTGATCTCGAATATTTCCGTGTTTACATCGGAACGTTTTTGATACTAGATGTTGCTTCATGTCACAATTTTTATATTAAAACAAACTTTTAAAATAAAATTTTTTTCGTTTTTATATTATTTAATATATATATTTTGTTTGTGAAACATAAAAAAATAATTTTTTACGATACAGTAAACACGATTATTATTTAAAAAAAAAAAAAAATTTAGGCTTAACATTGACGAAAATTCAACATGGCGTCACAGGCAACAAATAAAAATTTCAACATCGAATACGTTAATGTATAAATCAATACATTTGATTACAAAATGTGTTTTAACCATAATACTATTAATAATTTTATTCTTACTGAAATGTTTGAAAACCCTAAGAATATTGTTATCAAAATTAAAAACAAAAAAAAAATGAACATATTTTTTCCCTCAATTTTATAGTTTTTCTTCTTTTTTTATATTACTTATAGAACTCTACAGAAAATACTAAATTTTGAAAATATTTTATTTAAAATGACTTATTCATTTTTAAATGACATAAATGACTAATTTTAATGATTAAACATACAGACAAAATTCAATGTTTCAAACATTTCATGAAATTGATTTTTAAAAAAAACTGATAGAAGATGACAATAATTCACAAAGAAATATCTGTATTCCAGTTAATAAATTTCTAATAAACTAACATAAATACAACAGGAAAAGGAAAAGCAACTTATACCATGGGAATAAAAGAGGAAAAACTTATTATATATTATTATATAAAAATTAACAAATTTAAAATTTTTATATCAGAATTTCATAATAAATATTTTTAAAACTTCTATATACCTGGAGGATATTTGTGATCATTTGGCGCTGATCAACTGAATCTTCATTTCCAATATTAATTTCTACTTTTGGATGGCAAATCATTTGAAGTAGTTGTCTAGCCTAACATAACAAAATAATTATTATTTTAAATATAATATATTTCAAGTTACGTAACATGACTTTTATCATATCTAATTTTTTAAAAATATCAATAATTTCAGAAAATCAATAGACTTTTCTATTACTAAGCACAAAAATCTTTGTTGGTTTTCTGAAATTTTTTATCAGATTTCTTATTCTTCTTAAAGATTAGAAATTATATTTTAAAATCACAAAAATACTTGTTAATTTTTTGAGGTCCAAAGTTAAAATTTGTTCTGTGCTTTCATTTATATATACAATAATCTCTGCTTGTTTTAATCATGGATACTGTTATTAATCAAATAATAGTATAACACAGAATGTATAAGTTAAAATACACTCATAAAGTTTTGCTTATTGTAATCAGAGTTCAGTTATTACTTTGCACAGATAAAAAAAATTGTATTTAAGTTCTCTTTTTACACTATCAGACACATTAAATTCAACACAATTACACAATTTTTAACTATTTTAAAGTGTCCTTTTAATGCAAGAGTCAACAAACCAAAATTTCTAATTTACTTATTCCTTAAGATCATCAGTCAGTTATTGTTGTCAAGACAAGCAAATCCTAAAATGATTACAACAAATGGATTGTACTGTATTTATCAATTGTTTAATTTTTGAAACTAACCTGCTGCGGAGAAAGTACAGAATTTACTGAAAGATCTTGACTACATAGAAGATCAGGATCTCGAAGACAAAGTTCTCGAATCCACTCCTGACTACATATTTGACGTAAAACGTGTTTAGCAAATTCGCTAAGCCCTGCTGTTTCCATGCCACATGATCCACCACTTATGCCAGAACCAGCTGGTCTTCCTAATGAAGTGCTAAAATTTCATACAAATTTTTTCTCATTGTATTAAAATATATTTTATTTACATATAATAAAAATAAATTAATCCAGATTAACAATAGCATCTTGAATTAAATGTATCTAAAAATTATATATAAAACAAACAATTCTACAATGAATTTCAACCAGAAACTGTCAATATCTCTATTTTAAATAGTATAAGCTTTAAGTTAAAAATAAAACATTTAAAAATAATAGTATCTATAAATAAAATGAGATAATATATAAGGGTTGTTCAAGAAGTTTTGCTCCTGGACTGTAACTCATTTATTAATTGATGAAAGTGAAAGATGTTACATTCAAAAGAAAGTTTGGAGTTCCTGCTTTTGAATGATGTATGCATTTCTCAGATGGCACCACTGACTTTGAAGCAGCTGCATGCAAAATGTCTGCCTACATGGATGTATGGTTAAAACAGTGTGCTGTAATCAAATTTCTGATGGCAGAAGGTGTTCCACCTATTGATATCCATCGTCAAATGAGTGCCATTTATGGGGAAGCATATGTTAACAATAGCATGATCAGGAAGTGGATGAAGACTGTATGCACTGGCAATCCAAGCACATTGAGTCTGAAAGACAAGGACTGGAGTGAACATTTTAAATCTGTGTCCACTCCAAAGCAGGTGGAACATGTTAATGAACTGATATATTTTGAAAGTTTGGAACTTTCCTCCAAACTTCCATCATTCCCCGAGATGAACAGACACAAGAACGTACAAATGACCCGAGACCCTTCTTGACCTGGACCAAGCCTCATCAAAACTAACCATCCAGGTATTTATCGACACGCATTTGAATTTGTAAATGCTCTTGCTCTGTTTGACATGCTTGTGGAATAGACTCTTCCATTTATGCTATGCCTTTGTAAAGTTGTTCTAACTTTTACTAAATAAATTGTTGTTATTTAATGTTAATGCGTAATGGAGTATGTTATTTCCAGCATGTTGTCTCTTGACTCTCTCCTCCATCCCAAATCCAACTGTTCTCATATGCAACTGCTCACACGAGACTTACAGACAAATTTGACAATCACTGTAGTGTCAGTCCTAACTTGGGCATTGCCGATGAAATGGCTGCATAATATTGTTGAATATTTATACCAGGTTGTTCAATAAGTTTTGTCGTTTGATAAGAAAAACAAGATTTTATGGTTTGAAATACATTTTATTATTCAATATAATCTCCCTGAACTTCAATACACTTGTTCCAGTGATCTTCTAATTTATGGATTCCATCCCTAAAGTGAGAATCCGGAAGACTGTCGAAATACGCTTCCACGGCTGCTATTACCTCTTCGTTCGATGAAAATCGTTTCCCACGCATGAATTTTTTTAGATGTGAGAACAGCCAGAAGTCAGAGGGAGCTAAATCTGGCGAATAGGGAGGATGTTGCAACAATTCGTATTTTAATTTACTGATTTTCGCAATGGTTTTTTGAGCTGTGTGAGAGGGGGCGTTGTCTTGATGAAAAATGATTTTTTTCTTTTTTAAACCAGGTCTTTTCTCACGAATTTTTACATCTAGCTGGTCCAAAAGGTTACAATAATAATCTGAGTTTATTGTTTTACCAGTTTGGAGGTAATCCACAAACAAAATTCCTTTTGCATCCCAAAAAACTGATGCTAACACCTTCTTGGCCGATTTCTGGACCCTAACACGCTTCGGAGCCGAAGTACCGGGTTCACACCACTCTTTAGCCTCTTGTTTTGATTCAGGATCATGGTGGTAGACCCATGTCTCATCCATAGTGATGAAACGACGCACAAAATCCTTTTTATCCTTTCTAAAACGCTCCAAATGTTGCTGAGAAAGTTGCATTCGAATGTGTTTTTGTTCCATAGTTAACGAATGCGGCACCCATTGTGCACACAGCTTTCTGTAACCCAAAACTTCGGCCAAAATATTGCTCACACTGCCTAACGAAATCCCTAGGGCTTCTACTAAATCTCTCTCGGTTAATCGACGATCTTCCAAAACCATATGCTGTATTTTTGCTACGATTTCTGGTGTTGATGCACTTTTTGGACGCCCTTCACGTGGATCGTCTTCAAGACTCGTACGACCACGTTTAAATTCAGCAACCCATCTTTCTACTGTTCTGATTGAAGGTGAAGAGTCCTTATACACTTTTAACAATCGTTCATGAATTTGTTTTGGTGCTACACCTTCCAAAAATAAGAATTTTATCACTGCACGATATTCGATTTTTTCCATCGTAAAAAAATACAATGACACATCGACTTTGAACAGCTGCAAATATACAATGAGTTGACGGATCTACTTGAAACTTGACACATGTTTATGAAATAGTAGTACTATTTATAGAGTAATAAAGTGACGCTCCTAATAGCGCCACCTCTTATTGAACGACAAAACTTATTGAACAACCTGGTAGAATGCCAATAACAACAACTATACAAAAATATATTATGCTTAATATTGAAATGTTTCTTCTTTATTTTGATTCATACCAAGTTGAATGGGATTTATTCACTTTTATTTATTTGAAGGAAATTTATTTGTCTTCTGCAACTATTTTTACAGAAATTAATTTTTTTTTTCAGTTTTGGATTTCATTATTACTAATATTTAAGACAACAACTTACTTTACATTTAAATTTAGGTAAAATTTACTTGTATAATAAACTTTCAACTTAATAGATTAATAGAGTGAAAATTATGTTAAAGCTGAATACAGTAGAGTCCTGCTAATCCAAACACTGCTAATCCAAATGTCCGCCTAATCTGAACATGTTTTCGTCGACGGAGAGAAAATTTTCTTTAACAAGAGGTCCACTTAGGGGTGTTCCCCTTTCTCTTTCCTGAGTGAACCACGTGAATAAAGCTTCATCAATCTTAACTAAAATCTTCTTACGTGAATACTGGAAAACATATAAATTAACACTCCAAAACCTTTAAACGTCCAGTAGTAATCAATTTAATAATAAACAAATGTTTTCGACCGTACTTTCGGTCTTCATCAGGTTTAAAAACCAGTTAGATTCGAACCTGTGCAAGCGTTCCTTGTGCTGTTCCATTTTTCAAAATTTTAATTTCATAATCATTGTTCTACACTTGCACAGGTTCGAATCTAACTAGTTTTTAAACCTGATGAAGACCGAAAGTACGGTCGAAAACATTTGTTTATTATTAAATTGATTACTACTGGACGTTTAAAGGTTTTGGAGTGTTAATTCATCAAGCTTGTCAAACGTTGAGGGTCTTGCTGTTTATCGATTTTCAACTGACTTTCTGAAGTAGACACAGAAAACTACTTAATCTTTGTGCAGTTTTTCCAGTTGGTTATTGTGGCCTTGCTCACTACAAACTCTAATGCCAATTTTGTTGCACTTTCACCCTTGTCCAGCCTTTTAAAAATGTCCAGCTTATCTTTCAATGTACACATTTTGTGTTTCTGTTTCATTGCCATTATAGCAACAGACTAAACTAAACTAAAATAATAAAGAGCAAAGAGTACATCCAACATCCACAATTAAGCACGCTAACTCACACAGTAGCACCAGTCAACTGATTGGAATCCTGAACTGTGTATTAAAAACAATGTTTTTTACAGTTAAAATAATTTTAAGATAAACAATGAAGGCAAGTTGCCATTTCAAAATTACAAAAGTTGTTTCTGTTAACTGTTTGCAACCCTGTATTGAGTACAAGCCAGATGAAATAAAGGATAAGTTGCTGATGTCATTGATGATGTTAGATCTATATGAACCAGACTGGTTTTACTGCTTGCTTCTGCATTATTTCAATTATTTGATTAATCCGAACAGGACTCAGTCCCAATTAGTTCGGACTCTACTGTACTTGTAAAAATGTATTCACACAAATATGTATTCACCTGACAAGTGATCAACATATACAATTTTTTTTATTTGATCTTCCTGTATGTTTAGTATTTCAAATAATCCATTTCAATTAACTAATATATGGTCTTATACATAATTAATTAGTGATTAAAAATTTATTATGAATGTTATCATAAAAAAAAATATACAGTTACAATATGTAAAGAAATTTATTTAAAATTCAATAACCTAGTAAAATTAATATCATTACTTACGGCATCGATAAATCAAAATCTGCATCATCTATTGGTCCTAGAATATCTTTAATGCTAAGTTCACCTTTGTTTTGAGTAATATCTGTCCTTGCTTTTGTCTCACTGCCTTCTGAATTTGAATCACTAACTATTTATTATTAAAAAAGTATAATATTAAAATAAAATTATATATTTAACTAGTATTCTAAAATATATTTAATTGTAATAATCCATAAATACATACAAGAATAAACAGCATCTAAAATATTAGTGTTTAATAATATAATTATATATTGATATATAAAATCTTAACTATAATCTTTAGATAGAACTGTAAACATACCAATAATATAATTAGCAAATTGCATAAATCATTACTTTTATTTCTAAAATATTTTTAAAGAATTAGAATGTTATCTGTATCATTACTATAAAAAGAGGAGTTCTAAAATGTAAAGAATATAAACCTCCAAAAATAATTTAAACATCAAGATGCATTTTAAAATATTAAATAAGTTTAATCTATTATCATTGATAATTAGATTATGAATTGTATATTTGAGCATAATATAAAAAATGAATTATATATTCATTTTTTATATTTGAAACATAAAAAACAAATTTAAATTTTTAAAAGTATATGATGGCTTGCAACAATTTGACAAAAAGATATTTATGACTGACTGGATAAAACAGAAATACAGAATTTTATTTGTTTTCAATTATTTTCTGATCTTTCTGAAAAACCTCAGCCCTCTCATCATTTATTTCCAGCTGAACTAATTTCACATTAGCCTATTCTGTAACAAAGTTTTGAAGGGCTCCCTGTAGGAATCCAGTCAAGGACACTTCTGTAAACAGAATAATATCTCATAAACTAAACAATGTATGACACTGAAATTTGGGACATACAGAGAAACATGTTACAGGATTTTTCAAATCTTTCATAAATGCTATTCTCACATTATCATATGAGAATTCCCTGCAGAAGTGAATATCAGTACAGTCAATTCATGTTAATACAAATTATTAGGGAAACTAGTAGTTAGTTCACTTTATTGAAAATTCGTATTAGCGTTTTTCATGGTCAAGGTTGTATAATTTGTAGTGTTAATGAATAATAAACAATAGAAATCTCTAAATTATAGGCTTAATATTTTGAATTAATTTACTGAATAAAATTAAATTTATTTACAAAAATAAATGAATGCTCTAAATGATTTTCAAATCAAACAAAATGAGGAGGAGTCAGTATTTGTCACTTAAGTATGGGGCAGTATATCAATGGTTAAACAAAACAAAGCTAAAAGAAATCCATGGTTTTTTCTGTTGAAGATTGTTTGAAAAAGCATAAAATATTTTTTGGTGTCAAAAGATTAAAAAATGTAGTAAAATTTGGCACAAAGCCAAATCTGGCATCATTGCATGCACTCCCTGATGTGCAAACTAGCTCATGTTTGCATGGGACTGCATCCATTTAAAGGGGTGGGCATCCTTAAACTTTAAACCTTATATTATGAATACAGTAGAATGATCTGTTAAAACCAGACATTTGTATTGCTCTACAATTGGAGGCTAAATCTGTCTTTGCTTACTAGGAAAATAAATCTATTCTATACAAACATTTATTACATTACCACATTTTATTGTTCACATTGAAAAGTGTAAAAAGCAACTATTATTGGAAATAGGATTATTTCTTCGAGTTTTGAAAATAATTTACAATTTGGTTTAATAAATTTTGGTAAAATTTTTTTGTTTGCTTGTTCATATGAAAATTAACATTATGACAATGGCATTTTCCAAGTGTAATGGTAAAATTTGCTTTTTCAGTGTTCATTTTAAGGTGAGTTAACTGTATTGCAAATGTAGAAAAAAGTATCCATGACAATTTATTATTCAGAAAACTTAATGTCAGATGGGAAAATCATGATTTTCAATCAAAAAGGTCAAAGAAAAGTGGATCATCACAAAGTGACTCATCAAAAAACTATCATCAACAAAAATATTCAAAATAAAAATCTATCAGAATGATAATGACAATGTTCTGAAATGAAGAAGATAAAAGCACTAATTTCTTGATACTTGAAAATCATCATCATACTGAAAAATATATCAACCTCCTATTTACAACAGTGAAAATATTACCACTGAAAAAAAATCAGAAAAAAGTCAAGAATTGTCTCATTTTACTTTCCCAGTTCTATTATATATAACAGAGAAAAAGTATGGCAAAATGACAGCCCCAGATTTTTACATTTTTTAACTCGGGATCTTGAAACATCAAGAAATGCAAAAAAATTGGGGTTTTTCTTCTTATGTATGGAAGTTAGTGTATGTGTGGAGAGGACACAATTTTGGTCATTCTCTTTGAAGCTTAACTCCATGCTTTTTGTCAAAAATTTCTGAAATTTTTCAGAAAGGTTTGTTTATTAGGGGAATTGATGCTATTAAATTTTGGTGATTAAAGGTCAAGGGGGTGCGGAGATAAAGGGGATCGTGTGTCATATCTCCAGTAGGATTGGACTTCAAGACAATTTTACTCATTATTAGCCCTACCCTCAAAATTAAGCTTTTTGCCATTTTATAATAGTTAAAAATATAAAAAAGTATTTTAAATAAAAATATCATAACAGATTGCACCACCAAATGTTGCTGGGAAATTTAAGCAACTCATTGCTAGATTTTTTTTCTTTGTGATATATTAAAACTGTTTTCACTGAAGTGAAAGTCTTAATACATTGATGGGATAAGTGCCAGCAACTTAAAGAGAGACCACTTGAAGGAAATAATGACGATAGAACATTTACCTTTTTTAGATATTATCAAAATCCCAGTTAGGAATTGAATTTCCCTCATAATAATGACAATCTCTGTTATCAGTATATCTACTTAACTATTCAAAAAGAAAACAGTTGGCCCATTAGAAAAATGTAAAACACTTATCAGTAAATAACAATTAAATTGAAATTTACTTTTATTTTAGCATTTATCACTACATTTTCTTTAAATTAGTGTTTGAAACACCAATTTAAAGAAATTTACTCAATAAATTATTTACATTTTTAATATTCATAAACATCAAAATAATAAATTATTTAGGAATAAGCAGTTGATGGATTCAGTCTAGAAAAGATCTGCATCCATCAATTGTTTACATAAACTCTTGTTCATCTAGGAAAGATTTATGGTAATATCTATAAAATTAGTAAATAGTTAATTGATTTTAGTTATAATTTAATATTTTGGCTCATTTAATTTTATTATATTATAAGACTTCATTGCATTATATTAAAAAAGCTATTTTAGCTTCAGAAGAGTTTTGTCTGTATAAACATTTATTGATATTATTTACGTAAAATAAAAAATAAGAAATTATCATCTGATGCAGAATACAATGATATAAAATATAACATAAATTAAGATTATTATTCACATAAATATTGTACATACTCAATTCTAAAATGCCTTTTAAAACTGCTAACACAACTTCCACAAGCATTCTATTATGAGCAGCTGACAAAAGTTGGCGATCACAAGGTGATTTGATTAGATACATGGGACGGGCAGTATTAGATGCTAGTAGAGGTCCTGGGGATGTTCCTAAATGATAAACAGGCCCAGAAGGTAGCAAGTAAGATACACAATTTATTTCTACTGTCTTTAAAAGTCGCAATAACAGATGGCAGGTAAGACGAGCACCAGATTCGGCATCTTGATCTACTCCTCCTGCTATGATTTGATATATAGTAATGTTAATTACTAATATTATATAGTAAATCATTACAATACAATAGTACAGATATCCCCCATATAACACGGTAGTTAGCCTCTGAAAAAGTGCCATGTTATGTAAATCCACATTATATGAAACAAAAAACTAATACAAAGCATGAAGTTAGATTCCAAAAGTTAGCAAATGTACATTATTATTTTTCATAATTAAAAGAAATATGTTTATTAAAGCAATTAATATCAATAATTAACTAACAATTAGAATCAAAAGTACTGCATTTATATTAATTTGCATTACTGCATTTACTTGCATTAATATTAATTTTTTCTTCACTGTTAAACACCATTAAATGAGATGTTTTCTTTTTGGTGTTTTGTTTGTATAAGGCAATGTGACACAATGGTGATCTACCTCCTGGGAGACATTCGTGGGGAAACTGGCCCCCATTTAGGTGTTACAAACATAAAGACACCCCAGAAAACTCCAAGTGGCCAGCCTGTTGGCAAGGTGCAAACCCACAGCCAACTACTAAGTTTTGAGTTGAGTGATTTTATCCATTTGGCCACTGGTTGATGCTGTTTTCATTTTGGCAAAATATTGTCATTTTCTGAGCTTTCCTGTAGACCTTAATCTGAAGTGTCAATAACATCTTGATTTTTCTCTACTTTTTTCATAAAATCTGATATTTTCATTTGCTTTTATTTGTCTAAGAGATATTTAATAGTTTAATCTCTTTATGTAGTAACTTTTAATTTAATTTATAAAAGCCAAACACAGTGACAATCTTTCCAGTTCATTTAGAGCACTATCATCAATGACAGCAATACCTGGTTTATAGAAAAGCTAGAACAAGGAAGAAAAAAATTGTACAATCAGTTGTCATTAAAGAAAACCAGACAAAAGACACATAACAGTGATAATTTCAATATTCTAAAATTCATGGGCAAATATGAGGTAACACACATGCTTGCTTGAATAGAAAAATATTGAATGATGGTATTGCACTTAAAAATTGTGACCTTTGTACGAGGATGTCACCAATTCTCAACTATGTCAGAGTAAAACCACACTGTAGAAATATCGTGTTGTACAAAGGATACCTGTATATTACAATTTGACAAGAAACTATTTTAATAGCAATTTACCTGGGCATGCAGAGCGTAAAGAAGGTAAAGCAACATGTACAACAAAATCTTGGAGAGAAAAACATCGTCGTGCTACTAATATAGATGTAAAAACAGCTAAATTGTCATGGATGGATAAATCACCTACCTAGAATATAAAGTAGCTTTTATATAAAATAGCTTAAAATATTTTATATAAGAACTAAAAGCATATTATCTAAAAAAACTGATAATAAGTTATATTTAGTAATAAAACAGAAAATATATCTTAATACTTAAGAAATAAAATTTTTGGTTAAAATTTAGAAAATTATTTTATTTTCCATATTTTTCACCATACATCTTCCCAATAGGTGCTTGACTCAACTGACAGCAATAGATTTTTGACAAATTATACTGAGACTTGTATGAGGCTTGGGCAAATATGAATTATAATTTGTAAATAGAACAAAAACTGTGATCCACTTACCAAAACTGAAGGTTCTACTTTTCAACATAATCCTCCCTGTCTGCAATATACTTGTGCCAGCATCTGGAAGCTTGCAGACACAGCCATTCCCGAACAGCCTGTATCAAATTCTCATTACTGTCAAACCTTTTCCCCACTCAGATATTCCTTTAGGGGGCCAAAGAAGTGATAATCAAAGGGTGCAAGGTCCAGATTTTATTGAGGATGTGGGATAAGGTCCCATTTCAGTTTCTGATAGGATAAGAATACAAGATAACATGCATCCACATGTGGCTGCTTGTACCATGATCACCATCCAAAAACTGAAATGGAACCTTATCCCACATCGTTCTTATGGAGGATCTGGAACTTACACTCTTTGATTATCATCTCTTCCTCCTCCTAAAAAAAAATATCTGCGTGGAAAAATGTCTGGAAATAATGAAGACATGATACAGGAAGAGCTATAACCAAGACTCCTGAGCAACATCTGCAAATTTCCAGATTGATCAAGTGCATTGCAAAATCAGGAAAATTATGTTGAAAAGTAAAAACTTCAGTTTTGGTAAGTGAATCACAATTTTATTTTATATTTACAAATTATAATTCTTATTTTCCCAAGTCTCATAATAAATCACAACTGACTTCTTATAAGGTGCTTCACAAAAGTATAGAACCGCTGCAAATTTACTATACAAAGGTTAGGAATTACACATATCATGTAGCTACATTTCTTATATTGTTCAGGATTTATGAAAATATAATTTGTCAAAACTCATAGTTTGAGCCTATATTGCAGCAAACAGCAGAAATTGTAGAAAAACTGATTTTAGTTACCACAAAGGTATAGAATCAACTAGTAAATGAATGTAAAAAGAATTATATACTACAAAATAGTTTAATTTAGTAATTTATTTGCACACCTCCTTTACTGATAACATTGAAAATACAATTTGGCATGCTATCAACAAGGTTTTTTTATGATCAATGCCTCAAGATAGTTCCAAGCAGTGACAATTGATTGTTTTAAGTGTTCAATGTCAGCTTACTGATGATTTTGGTCATAAATTTGGTCTACCAAGATCCCAAAACGTTTTCTATAGAGTTGCAATCAGGAAAACAAGCTGACCAATTCATTTACTTTCAAACTGCTGTTTCATATCTCATGATACATGGATAAAAGCATTGTCCTGTTGAAAAATAACAGAAATTCTTCTGAATCTATGTTTGTATGGGAGCAATTTGTTCTCCAGAACTAGTTGATAGTCAGCACTGTTCATGCAACAGGTAACAAATGCAAAATCCAATTTTCTCAATGCAGAAAAGCACCCCAAACTGTAACACTCCCACCACCAAAGTTCCTTTGCAAAAAGTACTTGAGCTTTTTTTGTAAATCATGCCAGTAGAACGCTAAACCATCTGGCCCATCCAAATTAATTTTTTTTGGTCCAAAAAGATTATCTATACGACATAAAGGTTGTTATTTCTTATGCTAGCATAATAGGTCTAAATGAAACAAAAAACTTACCTTATTTCATTGGTTGGCCATATTTTTCCTAGCAAAATTGAGTTGGGCAGCTTTGTGCTCAGGCTTAAGAACAGGGCACTTCTCACTTGAGACTAAACATTGTTGTTGCCATGTAAACGATTTTGTGATGTACTTAAATACCCGAAATATTCCAAATTTTACGTGTGGATGCTGTAGAATTAGAAGCTGCATTAATAATTCATCTGCGGTCTTGCAGGGTAAGCTTTGAAGGACATCCACTTCTAAGCTTCGGTCCATAATTTGCAAGATTTGACAAACAATGCTGAAAAATCTTTTTTGAACATTTGATGCTGTTTGCTACTGCCTGATAACTTAAATCAGTGCTTCTCAAAGCTACAATTTGTCCTTTCTTAAAGTCTGTTAAATGGGTACCACAAGAAATGATGAAAAAAAAATACTTTCACACTTCAAACTTGCAAGAAAGATGGCAGTTCTATACTTATGTGGCAGTATGTAAATTGACTTCCTTGCTATTTCTCAGTCAGCCACAAATTAGTTTCCTAAAATTATGTTTTTATAAGTTAGGTGCTGAATTACACATAAGAAAATCTATTTCTAACTATTAGTGCATGTTCTGACCTTAAAATACCAATTTTTTTAGCAGTTCTATACTTTTGTGGAGCACCTTATTTGAAATTCAACAAAAATGACTGCAATAAAAATTTGCCAGTCCAATAAATGTACTTCAAAAAACTCACAAAATTTACAAGAAATGTTAACATATATTTACATTTTCATCCTTTATTATGTCTCAGGAATTAACAGTCTCATGCCAGAGTCAAGTTTTTACTTTAGGCTTTCATCTACCTTAATATGTAAAACATGTTAAAATTAACAATTTTTTTTAATATATTTTTTATAATTGTACCATTGTCAAAATGGAAGTTTTATAACATGTTTTGCATATTGAGGAAGATGAAAGCCTAAAGAAAAAAGTCAACTCTGCCATGAGACTTAGTTCCTGAGGTGTGATAAAAGACAAAAATCAGAAGACATTTAGTGTTTCTTGAAAGTTTGAAAAAAAAAGACTGATAAAAATGCTATTTATATTGATGTAAATTTGAGATATAATAAATTAATTTCAATTTACTATACCCAAACTATGAATGTTGATAAAATGCAATTTCCTATGAATAACTCATAGATTATCTGTGTTTAAAAGTCAATTTGAAAGCAGGTACAGATCATACAATGACATGGGTTATTTGTTGATTTTAACTTGCAATTATGACTCATCCAACAGATTTTTTATTGTATAAGCCTAACAAAAGCAACTTTAAAAAATGCAAAGTCTTGTATTCACTTCAAACATATCTGTCATTATGATTTTTCCCAAAACCTCCCCTTTCATTTTTTTTGTATGTCAAACAATGCTTTAATTGATGATATTAGATACTCCTATTTAGATTTATACCTTTAAACCAGATATATTTTTAGTAATTCCCACCACTCTATATAACATCTCTCAGAAAACTATTTAGGAGCAGACTAATAAATACAACCAACTTGATAATTACTTCAAATATCAAAGAAAACATCCAGGTTCCTTTATTGGTTGGGCTATTAAGACTAAATAATTACTAAGTAATTTGGCTGGAGGTAGGCAGTTAGGTCATCATCTCGTTAAATTTATTTAGTCTTAATAGCTCAATAAAGGAATCTAATTACTATATTAGAAGAAAACTGCTGATCTTATCAAATGCTAGCTGTTTAGAATAAATAAGACAACTGATGCTATGCAACTGACTCTTAAAATTGTGCCATTAGACATTAAAATGTTTTCTATTTAATTTTTTTGTTTATTTTAATATTTATTTTTGTCATTCAGCTACCATTTTCTATTTTCGACAATGCACTTTAGGTGGATCCATCTCAAATATTTTATCTTTTCCATTTCACTCATTCCCATTTTCAACAGTAATTCCAGAGGTTTAGGTATATAGTAGTGCATATTATGAAAAGATTTTATTTCTATACTAGAATTTTTTTTAAGGGTATGCACCAGTGCAGATTATATACAAGAAATTATGGTAATTTTTTAAACAAATTTTAAATCCTTAATTCAATACATAAAATATAAATTAAATCAAATTTTGATTCCAATAAAAAGTTTTAATAAAAATGAATTTTTTAAATACATCAAATTTAAGAATCATTTAATTGATATAATAATAAAAAATAATATAGAATCAAATATAAATAAACCAGTACAATTATTTGTATATTAATAAGAGAAAATGGTAGTCCAATTTATTTGGAATACTTTAGAAAATTTCTATTATTTACATATTCAAAACTTCACATAGTAATTCATAAAACTTATTTTCAAATTCCTTCTAATAAATTTTTGTGAAATAATTAAGAAAGATTACATCTTTTTTTTACATATTTGCTTTAAACAAAATATAAATATCTTTTTCATCATAAATTAATAGTAAAAAAAGGCAAAATGTAATAGTTTTATGGAAAACTATAGCACATATTGCCTTTCTTTCACACATTTTTCCCCCTGTAGATATCAAAACTGCAACAGATGCAATCAATTAAATAAATAAACATTAGTAAATCTATCTTCCTTTTCCTTATAAAACTAAGAAAATATTTCATTTGAAAAATTCACTATTAGTGTATATAGGCCTAATAATTTATTTATTTATTTTTACATAATTAGGAATTGCCAGCTGGTAAAAAGATATCCATCCCCAATTAACAAAAACCTCAACAGTTTATGTTAATGTTAACCCCAATTTTATGTACTTATAATTATTTATAAAATAATGACTTATATATTTGATTTGTACTTACATCTACTTGTGTCAACACATCAATAAATCCACATCCATGATTTGATGAACAACATAAAGCTCGTAAAACTCCTAACCATTCCGCACTTAAAGCATTACAATTTGCTGTCAGTTCTGCACATAACACAGATATTTCATTCAGCCTAAAATAAATTAATACAGTTATTTTTAAAATTAAATACAATGTATATATTATAATGAACAATTAAATTTTTATTTACTTACATATTTGCAAATAATTGTTAAAATGATAAAACTGAATATAAAAACAAGTCTTATAAAAACAGAAATTGTAGGTTTATAAAGTTTTATAAAAATAAAAATTTTTAGAGAAAAATTTATATGTTCTTTTAATTAAATTTTTGAGATTTGTATTCATATGTAGTTCTGCCAATATTGTACATAGACTTAACAATACTATAACAATACTATACCAATTATCATAAATTTGTAATTAAGCATGAGTACAAGTGAGTGATTGTGCATACACAAACATCTATGGCTCATTAAGGTGTTCTTGGTTCTATTCATACAATTAAAACATTCTGTTGTCATTTAAACTCTATTTTAATAGTTTAATTACTGATTTCAAAATTGCAATTCTCAAATAAATAAGGAACACAAATTTTTCAGTAAATAATACAGTGTGTCCCACTTAAAATTAGCCAAACTGAGGTGACAAAACATTAACGATGTATATTTTATAGGAAACTTTCATGAAACATTAGGAATGTAAATATTATAGAGGATATTTTAAAGGGAAAGTATCAGAGATCAATCACAGAACTATGGCACTGTGGCGCTACAATCTTTGGCTATATCTTGAGCTACTCCAATATTTTTTTTTTGTGGGTGTGTGTATTTTAGCTGGCAGCAGTGGCACTTTTGTGTGGTGTTTTTCTGAGGACTGTGTGTTGTGCTGAATCGAACTTTTTTGATATTAAATTTTTTTTTTGGTTTTTATATTTTTCAATATATTTATTTTATTTGTACAAAATAAAGAAATAATTTTTAACGATACAATAGCCACGACTGTTATTTTAAAAGTTTTCGTTAGGCTTAACATTGATGAAAATTTAATGCGAAGTGACACGCAACAGAGAAAAATTTCAACACGGGATAGGTTAATATATTTTTTTGTACATAATCGGTTGTCTGAAAAATAAGTTATCCAAACAACCCCAGTCCTCAATTAATTTGGATAAACGATACTCTACTGTAATAATAATTAAATTTTATATAAATATAAATTTTTGGGTATTTTTTTATTTTCAATTTATGACAATTTATCACAATTCATTTGGAGGGAAAATGCCATAAAATTTGTATTTTAAATATAGAATCAAAGTATATGGAGAATGTGGATAAAAATACACAGAAATTGTTTCTTTGTAATACTAAGATATTTAGCTATGTAATATATTTCTCAACAATATAAAGTTAAAACTTCAATTCATGAACAGTTTCATTCTTTGCAATTATATGAATTTTAACCTATTCCCTGGTATTCCCGACATATCTCGGTTTGCAATCTAATGACCTTGACTGGTGGACCCGAGATAGCTCGTTTCTTCATAGGAACATTTTTGAAACTAGATGCCACTGGTCGTTATAATTTTTATATTTAAAGCTAACTTCTGAAATATATATATTTTTTGTTTTTACATTTATTAATATATCTATGTTATTTGTGCAAAATAAAAAACTAATTTTAGATGATACAATAGCCACAATTATTTTTTTCAAAAACATGTAATTTTCATTAGGCTTAACAGTGACAAAAATTCAATGTGGTACAACATGCAACGAAGAAAAATGGGATGAAAATGGGAAAAATTCAACATGGGATAGGTTAATTTATATAAAAATAAAATAAAAACATAATCATACCTATCTGCATCTCTTGCATCAGATATACTATGTACTGCATTACATACAAAACTGTAGCGTGAAGAAGCATTTTCATTCAGCTGTTTAATCTGTTGCGGATCAACTTTCATTCTAAAATTGAAAGATAAATACTGATATAAAAAAATTTAAAATTTTTCTTATAACTATTAGAAGATAACAAATATTAACTCATAATACAGTTGAGTATCCATCTAGTCCATCCAGAAATTCATAATCCAGAAACACTCAAAATTAAGTAGAATTTGCAAATAGTACAATTTTCAGAATTCTAAAACATTTATACATATTCAGAATTTCTAAACCTCTTAAAGTAAATTTTTCCATTTAAGGTGAGTAATTCAACATATTCATGTGTATTTCTCTAATCTAATATATCATGTCCATTTCATGTGTGAAGTTTATAACAGTATATTAAATTTTTGTTTAAAAAGTTTTAATATAATATTTAACATCATTTCTTATATTTATGTACAATAATTAGATAAATTAATAAAATTTGTTGTTAAAGCATGATTGAAAATACTAGAGAACAAAAAAGTCACAGCACAACATTGATGGCCCAAAAAAAGTCATAATCTGGAATATCTAATGTTCAATAGTACTAGATGAAAGATGCTAAACTACAATAACATCTTAAAATTAAATTATTCATGTGTATCCATGGGAATCCATTGATTGTACACACACATACACAAAGACAATTAATATATATATTATATATATAATATATATATNTATCAGTTCGAAATGGGGTGGTTCCATAATACCCGCAGTGTTCCATAATACCACTTTCTCCTCTACAATTATTTTTTGTTACCAGCTCCAATAGTAAAATAAAATACTATTCTAAAGCTACCATGAATACACTGGGTGATCATCCCCCGTCTCCATCTAGAAATTTTACAAATCGCATCCTATTCATTATTAATGATGATGATATAATTGTATCAACACCAGTAATACTTGAATAAAAGCGGATATAGTGATAACCATTTTGAAAAAATTTCTCGCTGTTTTTGATTAATGATAAAGATATAAGATCGGCAAAATAAATAGCCCAGCATTCGATATTTATTATTCTTTTTTTACAAATATACAAGTAAATATATCAATATACTAGCAGGTAAGCCCAGCATTGCCCGAGCAAAAGATAAAAACAAACATTAAGATTATTTAGTTATATAAGTCAAATACATTCTATTATATTGTATTTGACTTATATAACTATAAAAGTTATCTTACGTAAGGATTTATCATAACAAGTAAACAATGTATTAATAACACATTTCAAAATTTTTTTACTGTAAATTGTGTACAGTAGAGGAATAAGGAATTTTTATTTAAAAATGTGTTAGATTAATCACTCGGTGTAATAAACCCTTACCTAAGATAACCTTTCTAGTTATATAAAACAAATACCATAATATAACAAACATTAAAACGAAATCATATAAAGAAATTGATTATTTTAGCCTACCATTGTCACGTTTATCGCGATACTCGGGTGTACAAAATGCCATAATTTCATTGGTCAAATAGACAGCAATTGAAAATACGATATATTAAATTATCGTATTTTTTCTAATGTTAGTTGTAATAAACTGCTTCATTCGCAGCCAAATATCAAATGGTAATCTATCAACGAATCAAATTTTGCGAAAAATATACCAAATATTTAAACTCTGCACCCTGGAAAACCAGTTTAAGCATATTTTGTGCAGGCTGGTAACCTTATATTATGTAATTTTCCTATTCAAATGCCACCACACTGTTGGTCCAATAGAAATAAAGGACTGTTGTGGAAGGGGGTTGAAGTAATTTGACTAAAAGTAATCGTTGACCACCTTCCAGAAAAGAGGATGGTCAACAACTACTAGTTAATACTAGTGCACTATTAATAATTGAAAAGTTATCTGTGTTGGATAGGTTGTTTTAGCCTCACATGTGATTGAAGTTGCTAACTTTAATGTTCAACTTCATATAAAACTCGTTTAAATAAAAAAATCTTGTAAAAATGCTAGAATAATTCTTTTTTCATGATGAGTGTTTAAATTTTGGAAACAGATTGTATAAACTGTGTGAGAAGTATGTTCTATCCAACACAGATCACATTCCTTTTATTAGATCAAAGATCAAAGAAAAGATTAAATTACAAATTATTGTTTCTATCTTAACAAAAATTATGCATGCAATAAAAGAAATTTTTAAACTAAATACAAAATAACCAAATATGCTTTTTAATCTAAAATAAAAATATTCAGATATTCAGTTATAGTTCTCAATGTTAATTCAAACAACTTTTAGAATATTTCAAGTTAAATTAATATATTAAAAAGTTTAAAAAACAATTTTAAAACTTTTTACCAAATAAACCAAAAATTTTTCATCTTGTTTTAATCTTCAAGTATCACAATTTGGACCAATTGTTGTCTTAATATTATAAATTTTATCTTAAGATTTAAAAACTTTCAAACTTTCCAGTTGTTGGCTATCAAAGCTTTTTTTTTTCAATTCCAAAAAAAAAAAATCATTTTTTAAGATAATCTATATTACTTGAAGAATTACATATTATAATATTAACATGATATAAATTCTATTTTTAAAAATTATGTATATAAAAATCAATTATAATAATTTAATCTTAAATTATTTTAATATCCAATTTATATATATGCAATAATCAAAATAACTAACCTTGGATTATTTATATAATCAATCATGTATGTTGTATTCCACAAAAGATTAAGAGCCGAAGGTTCATGTGACACATATAAAGCTTCTTCAATTTTTGGATTCACCAAACCAAATAATTCAGAATATTTTGTCTAAAAAATAAGAATATTACATCATCTTTTAAGTAAAACTAAAGGAAAAGTCAATGTAACAATGTAGTTTAGTATAAAGACTAATAAATTAATTATAATTTATGATATTAATAAGTTTAAATAAACAATAATTTATATAAAAATTCAGAAAACTTACTATTTTTAAATAATAATGTTGCTTAATACTGTTTATAATTTTCTGTTTTTACGTATAAAATTATTAAATATGTGTTAATGTCAAATTACATCTCTACAATTAACAAGGAGACATCCAAGCCTTGACATTTTGGATTTTGTTGAGATTTTAATGTCTTAACACATGCCTTCCACTAATGCACAGTAACAAAACCTGTACCAATTAGCAATAGTTTTAAGAGAAATCATTGTTTAAGCATTTCCATGAGGATTTTATATATATATAACATTCTCATATATATATATATATATGAGAATGTTTGTTTATTTGCTATACACTCCTAGGCTGTTCAATCAATTGCTAAGAAACTTGACAGTTATGTTTTACATACTTCTAACTTAGATAATGTCATACATCCCATCCAAAATATCTATTGGATTTGTGTAAATCATTCAATTTCTATCTACATTCAATTTGCTGATTTACAGGACTTTCTTAATTCTAATAAGTACTATCCAGTAGCTGAGTGCATAAAATCATCAAACTCTAGTAGTTAGTTGTGGGATCGAGTATGGCCAACAGGCTAGCCACATGGAGTTTTCCAGGTTTTCTTCACAGTAGTAACACCTAAATAGAGTCTAACTACCCAATAAAAGTCTTCCCAGGATGCATCTCCTAGACAGATTGCTCACATGTCACATTGCCGTAACCAAACCAAACTAATTCTAATGAGCAATTATTTATTGTGACATCATTACAATGTTGGGCTGCAACTTTTCATCACAATGTTCTCAATTCTTTTAGTGGTGGTCTTGCCCTTGTACATAATACTTTTCTTGTTAGCAATAGAGTTGTATTGATTATATCTAACTCCATTCANTTTAATATCCAATTTATATATATGCAATAATCAAAATAACTAACCTTGGATTATTTATATAATCAATCATGTATGTTGTATTCCACAAAAGATTAAGAGCCGAAGGTTCATGTGACACATATAAAGCTTCTTCAATTTTTGGATTCACCAAACCAAATAATTCAGAATATTTTGTCTAAAAAATAAGAATATTACATCATCTTTTAAGTAAAACTAAAGGAAAAGTCAATGTAACAATGTAGTTTAGTATAAAGACTAATAAATTAATTATAATTTATGATATTAATAAGTTTAAATAAACAATAATTTATATAAAAATTCAGAAAACTTACTATTTTTAAATAATAATGTTGCTTAATACTGTTTATAATTTTCTGTTTTTACGTATAAAATTATTAAATATGTGTTAATGTCAAATTACATCTCTACAATTAACAAGGAGACATCCAAGCCTTGACATTTTGGATTTTGTTGAGATTTTAATGTCTTAACACATGCCTTCCACTAATGCACAGTAACAAAACCTGTACCAATTAGCAATAGTTTTAAGAGAAATCATTGTTTAAGCATTTCCATGAGGATTTTATATATATATAACATTCTCATATATATATATATATATGAGAATGTTTGTTTATTTGCTATACACTCCTAGGCTGTTCAATCAATTGCTAAGAAACTTGACAGTTATGTTTTACATACTTCTAACTTAGATAATGTCATACATCCCATCCAAAATATCTATTGGATTTGTGTAAATCATTCAATTTCTATCTACATTCAATTTGCTGATTTACAGGACTTTCTTAATTCTAATAAGTACTATCCAGTAGCTGAGTGCATAAAATCATCAAACTCTAGTAGTTAGTTGTGGGATCGAGTATGGCCAACAGGCTAGCCACATGGAGTTTTCCAGGTTTTCTTCACAGTAGTAACACCTAAATAGAGTCTAACTACCCAATAAAAGTCTTCCCAGGATGCATCTCCTAGACAGATTGCTCACATGTCACATTGCCGTAACCAAACCAAACTAATTCTAATGAGCAATTATTTATTGTGACATCATTACAATGTTGGGCTGCAACTTTTCATCACAATGTTCTCAATTCTTTTAGTGGTGGTCTTGCCCTTGTACATAATACTTTTCTTGTTAGCAATAGAGTTGTATTGATTATATCTAACTCCATTCAGGGGAAAGTTTTGAATTGAAGTAATGTGATTTCCATTTCAAACCAGATGTTTGTATATAGTTAATCTAGACCTCCTACCCTTAAGCTTTCCAAATCTGATCTTGACTTCATCCTTTCTCGAAATTAAAGAAGGAATGACAGACAGACAGAAGATGACAGTCGAAATTTATAGGTCTACAATTTTTTCAAATTGCAGCCCAATAATTTTTTGATAAATGCAATATTTATAAGAACATACTTCTCACACAGTTTATACAATCTGTTTCCAAAATTTAAACACTCATCATGAAAAAAGAATTATTCTAGCATTTTTACAAGATTTTTTTATTTAAACGAGTTTTATATGAAGTTGAACATTAAAGTTAGCAACTTCAATCACATGTGAGGCTAAAACAACCTATCCAACACAGATCACTTTTCAATTATTAATAGTGCACTAGTATTAACTAGTAGTTGTTGACCATCCTCTTTTCTGGAAGGTGGTCAACGATTACTTTTAGTCAAATTACTTCAACCCCCTTCCACAACAGTCCTTTATTTCTATTGGACCAACAGTGTGGTGGCATTTGAATAGGAAAATTACATAATATAAGGTTACCAGCCTGCACAAAATATGCTTAAACTGGTTTTCCAGGGTGCAGAGTTTAAATATTTGGTCTTTTTTTTTTTTTTTTTTTTTTGAAAACTTTGATTCATTGGCAAATTCACAGCTGAATATCAAACAATAATTTATTGTTTGATATTCAGCTGTGAATGATACAATTTCTTAGAGTTAACATTAGGAAAAAATTAAATTTATTTTAAATTTTTTAAGATATCATCTTTTCAATTGGTGTCTACTTGACCAATGAAATTGTACCATTTTTTACCACTCGAATATCATGATAAACATGACAATGGTAAGCTGAAATAACCAAACTCTTTATATGGTTTTCGTTTTAATGTTTGTTGTATTATAGTATTTGACTTACATAACTACAAAGATTATCTTAAGTAAGGTTTTTTAAAAAGTGTTAGATTGGTCACTTGGTGTGATAGCACTGAGTGACTAATCTAATGCTTTTTAAAAATTTTTTATTTCTCTATGATACACAATTTAAAGAATTTTTATGGTGTTTTAGATTGGGCACTTGTGTGATAAACTCTTACAAAAGATAATAACTCTTCTTTGTAAATATAAATCAAATATTATAACATAATATAAAGGTTAGAAGTATGAAATAACCTATTAATCTTAATCTTTGCTGTTGTTATTTTTTGCTTGAGCAATGTTGTGCTCATATATCTAAAATACTATTTTTGGCCAAATATAATTTCTAATAATTCACTATATTGCACACTTCAGAAAAAATTGTGAAAAGCAAGATAAACTCATGATATCAATCTTTCTTTGTAACCTGGTACTTTACTCACTGGTCCATACAAACTTGTTATGATTAGTTTATCGAACTTTATATATAATGCACATAGAAAAGTTTAAACAATGATTTATCATTAAACTATTCTCATTGGTACAAGTTATGTTACAATGCATTAGTAGAAGGAGTGTACTAAAACATTACAATTTCAACAAAATCCAAAATCACAAGGCTTGGATGTCTCCTTGTAAGATATTTGTCTATGTCCCTTTATTTAAAAATTTCAAATAAGTATTATCTTTGAAGTTTCTAATCTTTTAGAATATGAAAGGTTATTTTAACCAATATGCTAAATTCATTTTAAAAATATGTGACAAATACAAAGCATATATATTTCAAATATTTGTATTCTTTTAAAAATGATAGCCATTTTAATTTCATTTCTTCCCCATTTACTTAAGGAGAAAAAAAAAGAAAAATTCCTTAAACTTTCGTAAAACTTGATTCTAATATTATTTATGAAAAACTATTATTATAAATTCTTACAAATTTAAACACTTTCAACTCATTACGAAACACATCATTTATATATTAAAATTCAATCAATTTATTGAATTTGATATATGTTGAAAGACATTTAATCAGAAATTCATTTTTAATATAAAATAAAGGATTAAGAATGATTAATCACTTAAATTTAGTATTAAGTGTATAATATTTTTTTCTTTCTTTACAAAAATCAATTATTAAATCATTTGAAAATTAAAATAAACTATTGAAAACAAAAATATTGAATAAATTTTGTAAACACATTAGTCAATATTAATAGAAAACTAATATATATTACTATTATTTTTTAATTCTGCTGTATCAGAAAAAGCATAAAATAAAGCAGAGGTTCCCAACTTATTTTTATCATGGAACCCTTTTATTCTTAATAAAAACATTGGAACCCTACAGATATTAATGAATTAAGGCATACTAGGTAGCCATTTTACACCAAAACCAAAACTGGAAGTAAAACTATAAAACTACAATTAAAAATCAAATCAGAATTAATTAATTAAAATTGAAATAAAATCAACTGAAAATTAAAACAATGTTCTTAAAAACAATTTAAAAATTGTTTTTTGAAATTTTTAAATTGTAAATCAAATTTATTTTTAAATTTACATTATTTGTGTGCAGTGGTGATGGAACATTTTGCTTTTAATATATACATACAGATTTAACAATTGTATTTTTATTTATATGTTAGATCCTTTTTAAGTTTATGATTTCTTTAATGATTTTATAGCTTTAGTTTATGTTTTACTGTTTTTATGGTTTCCATTTCTCTGCCAAACATTATATCATGATTTCAGTTTGTTCTGTTACTGATAAATTGGTCCCCACTGTTTATAAAGTTATAAGTAACTTTAGCACATGTATAGTCTTGGATCCAGTCCTCAAATCATCATGCAATGACTCAATCCAAGACTAGAACAATTACACCTCACACCCCAAATCTGCATTCATACATCACTTGATGCAATGGATTTTATTGTGAAACCCCAAATTTTTATTGGTGGAACCCTAGGGTTCCACAGAACACAAGTTAGGAACCCCTGGAATAATGCATTTAAAATCTTCATTTCAAAATTCAACAATTAATTATGACTTTTTAGAACTGTTTAAGATATATAAAAGAATTTATTTTATGCAATATTGCAGGAAAAAATCTTAACAGAAAGAAATATTTTGAAAAATATACTTCTAATATGAAAAAGGTTTGTTTTCATATTTTTGAAATTATAATTTATAAATAAAATTCTTTTTCTGTAAAAAATAACTTTTTATAAAATTAATAATCTAAGCTTTATCAATTTTAATATAAAAAATTTTATCTAATTACCCTTAGGAAAGAGCAACATGCATATAAATCATAAAGGTAGCAAAGAATACATCTTTCCGCAGAACTGCAATCAGCAGGATCAGAAACATGCTTTGTGATTTTGCATAAACTGTAATTAGAAACTGGCAATTAATTAATAAACTATTCAATTCTTAATTACATAAATACTAAAATAAAAAAGTCTATATAAATTTATAAATAGTTGTTAAATCAAAAACCTAAAAATAGTAATTTATTTTCAATTAATAAAATTTACATTATTTTAATATGAGTTTTTAAAATTTATATTAATCAATACTAATAAAGATTAAATAAAAAATGAATATAAAGATATATAGTATTTCACAATAACTATTTAATTTCTATTTGGTATCATGTAAAGTTGAATCAAAAATTAAAACATCCTTATCACAAATATACTATACAGTGGGTGATTGGTTAATGAACAGTTCGAACTGCAAACAAATTGGACAACGAACACTTTTGTGAAAGATTTTATGTTCAGATAATGAACACAGGAAGCGATGCTGCGTTTAAGATTTGTAAAACTATTTTAATGGCAATTTATACTTTGTACAAACATTTTAATGGCATCTATACATGGTTTATGGAACAAAACTTTTACAGTTATATACATAACTTTTTTTGCACTAGTTAATTTCTGTTCTCTGAAATTTTTGTAAGTGCTTTTCTGAACTTTTTATTTAAAAAATTGATAATATTATGGAATCTAAAAAGAGTGGAGTGTCAAGAACTGTGTTCACTATAAAAACTAAGCAAGAGCTAATAGCCAAGGTAGAGAGAGTACGAGTAAAAAAATCTGATATTGTAGGCAGATGACTTCAATAGGTCTACAGTAGATACAATCTTAGCTGAGAAAGATATAATAAAAAAGATTCAAGCAAATAAAGGAGTAACGAAAATCAAATCTGAGAAGCAAAGATGTGCCATCCATGAAAAAATGGAAAAACTGCTTTTAGTTTCTTACTAAATGTAAATAAACATAGTAAGAAAGTATATAATTTTTTATTTATTTTTTGGGGTCTCCAGAACAAATTAATCAAATTCCCACAAAAATCTCTGGTAAATCAATAATCGGTTAATGAACAATTTGGATAGTGAACATAGTCTTGGAACATTAACTGATCACCCACTGCATTTTGTTCGCTATTTTTAACAAATTTAAATTGTATTTAATTAAAAAATATATTATGATTTTCATAAATTTTTTATCATATTTGATTATTCTTATATTTATTCTGACAGCTATTTAGCAATAAACAATATGGGTTGAAAATTATAAACCTTTAGTCTGAAGATGACATTTTTTCAAACTTTGAAGAAAATTTACAAACAACAACAGATGAGAGAAAAATGAATTTCAAAACTTTGACTTGTGTATCAATATAATAAATAAATCCATAATAAGAAACAAAAGGAATAGAAACTGATGATGAAAATTAGAAAAATCTGATAATCTTATGTACTGTACCTAAGTTCAGTCACTAAACAGGAATGAAACAATATAATATAGCTAACTAAAATGTATTTAATGTATTTGGAAAAAACTAATGAAAATCTAGTAAAAAGAAATTTTTAACAAAGGAAATTTTAAAAAAAGTTCTTTTTTGACTTTTTAAATATTTATCAGAGCTGGATGAAGTATTCTATTTATTTAATAACAGAACAAAATGGAAGTTGATTTGGTTCATTTGTTGCTAAATAGATGATAGGAAGAATATAAAAGAATCAAATATATTAATTACAGAAATAAAAATTTGTGCATCTCAAAGTAAACTATTAATGGTTTAAACTTACCCTTCAAACAAAGCACATGTTTGTTCTTGAGAAACTAATAAACAACAGTGATATTTGTATAGTACACCAACAATAAAAAGACCAAGTGAAGTAGCATAAGATCCAGCTACTATTGAACCTTTTTGAGATAACTGATTCTCTACTTCAACTAATTCTCTGAGAAGCTAAATATAAAAAATTATTCATATTACAAAAATTACATTATTATTTTTGATTTGTTTTAATTCTATCAAAATAAAAATATTTTAACTAAATTTTCATTTTTTTTCCTATTAACATTTAAATTTAATAAACTCATTTCCAAATTGACAAAGTTACTCACACTACAGTGAACAGATTAATTAATAACCTGCCAAAAATTTTTCTATTGGCATGCAGCCATTGGTTTCCTGTTTGATACAAGGTGTCCAAAAAGTTACAGTGTAGTAAAAAAGATTTAAGTTAATGAAGATAATAAATGGTGGTTCCTTTTTTGGGAGGACTTTGTCTTCAGATATTTAAGATTTAAGTTAAGTTTTAATAAAAGTGAAGTTTTATGTATGATATTCAGTTTCTCTTTCAACAAATGCTGGAAATATCCCCCAGAGACCCCAAAATCCAGGAGAGAGATCCAGAGACCTAGCAGGCCAGATTCATTAAGAGATTTTGTCTGACAAAAAAGTTTTCCAAAAACCAGAATGTCTATTAGCAAGCAGTAATGTCACCTACTTCAAAGTGGAAATGTGATACATACATCTTAAAGATCTTGTGTGCAATGTCGTATGTATAACTTTAATGTCAATACAAATTTCTCACTGCACAGTAACTTTTTGGACACCTTGTGTAAATGCGTTGAGCTCAGGAAATTACAGTGAAGATTAGATATAGTTTTTCTTTTTTTACTTTTACAGAGCACTTTTGTAGATTTTATTTGATTATCTTGTACATTTACTTTCATTTAAATCAATAAATACAAAGTAAGCTATGTATAATATCAATTTCTTTTAGTTTCAGTTTAATTACTGAAATTGTGCCGATACACATTTGAATTCTGTAGCTATAATGTGTAATATGTGTAAACATAGTAAACTTCAAAAAATATTTTTAGGTTGTTTTCAGCATTACAAAGTCAAATTTTATGTTGTCATAGTATTACAAATCAATTTATCACAAAATAAATTGATATTTATATTACTTAACAAACTAACTAAATAGTTTAATCTTTATAATTAGTTTTTTTATTAAGTTTATTCTAAATTAAAATATTAAATTAAATAATATTAAAAATACTAAATAATAATTACCTGAATTGTAAATTCAATTAATCCATGAATGTTTAGGGCAGTTTCCATCAATTCAAATAGAAAAGAAATGTATTCCACAAGTGGCAAATAACTGGAATTTCCAAGTGCAAAAGAATTCAACATTTCAACAACTGAAGAAGCACAAGATAATGTGACTACATGTTGATCAAAATATGAAAGACTTTGAAATCGTGCTACTACAGAATCGAAACTGAAACCTTCTTTAGCATGTTTTTTAATTTTAGCACCATCTGCAATATCCATGCACGTTTTCTTGCTAAAGAGTTTCATGATTTCTTTAGTCACCTTTTTTACGACGTGACGAGCTTCGTCTCTTGCTTTTCCAACTCCAAATAGTAAAATATGCCGTTGATTGCAATCGTGATACGAAGATTCGTCTTGAGGCAATGGGAAATGGGTAGTGTAGAGAAGATGACGAAATGTACTATTCACTGTGGTCGACCCACCACCATTGCTACTGCTGCTACTGCTTCCAATACCACCAAGGACGCCATCTCCAACACTTGGACAACTAGGAACAAGAGGAGGATGGGCCAAGGGGGTGGAGGCATTTAAGGGATTCATGTCATCTTTGTCTGATCCCACGGAATCTGGAAGAAGAATGTCTAGTAGTCCAAGCATAAGAAAAAAAAGAGTTTTAGTATTTGGACACTGAGGAATTCGGGTACAACACTATATACCTATTTCCCTATAGCATGCAATTTAAGGTATAAAGGAATGGGGTCCAAATCTTCAATCATGCAGCAATTTCAAAAAAATAACATGCACCATCAACCTAAACTCCCAATTTGTAATAAGTAGTTCATGCCCATGCATGAAAATAGTGAATAGGATCAAATAATAATAATAATAATAACAATAATAGTAATAATAATAAAATACAAAATTATTAATTTTATGTATCATAATTTTATCATCAATTAAAACTTTATTTTTTATAATCATAAATAATTTTGAAAATAAAATATTTGATAAATTTATAACAACAACAACAATAATAATAATAATAATAAGTGTTGCAAAATAATTTAATCAAGTTTTCTTGCAAAATTTTAGAATTATAAAAGATTTTTTGAAGAAATTATTTACGATTATGAGATTTATAAGTTTAGAATATGATGACAATAATAATCTGAACATAACAGTTACAAACATTATGACTTTTAAGTTTTAAAGCGATCTAACCAAACAACTTTTTTTCAATTAAAACAGTTTTCTGTACAAAATAAATAATGAGAAATAAATATTTAATTGAAAAAAAAGTCTGATAAAGCAAATTTAAAAATTAGAAATCCTAACAAACATAATTATTGTGTTTTTACTTTTATCATTATATTCTAAGCATAAATGATATCATTTTAAACAAGTTGTTTTTGTCAGCAAACATAGTAAAGAGAATCAATTTTTGCTGTAATTTATTGTTCATGTTTAAATTGACAGTTCTTGAATAATAAATAATATCTTCAAAAGCATTTCATAAACTTAGAAATTATGCAAGAAAAGATCTGCTAAATTATTTTTGCAAAATTCTATATATTGATATATTTATTTAGAGCTAGCTATCAAATTATCATTAAACTTCTTTTAATTTTCACTTTTTGGTAACAATTTGCTTAATACATTTTTGAATTATAAAATCTATTCATGTAAGATATAGCAATTATTATTTAATAGATTTCCTATTCAAAAATTTTCTTTAATACTAATAACCTTTTTTTTTTTTTTTNATATGTCACGAATAAAACAGGACAGGTAAATGGGTTTATTTGAAGATCCGTTTGTCAAAATTTGATTTTACAATGTTTGCATTTCCAACTTCCCAATGAGCAACACATGCACAAATCTCACACTCTTGCCTGTTTGTAGAAAAAGTGTCACCATTTTGTATTTTATTTTGACTCAGTTCTTGGTCCCTGACTACTTTCAAGTTTAGTTTTTTTTATGTGCGCATAATTTGGGCATCTAATACTCTGTGCCAAATTGCAACTCCTGACATGTACTTCTTCATGCCTCCTAGGTGTCCAGCTGTTGATGGCATTGCGATTTTATAAACAAGACATAGTCTTGTTTATAATTGTCAATAATAAGCTATGCATAAAAATTCAATAACACTCAAATTAAATAATTACAAAGTTTTACCTCATGTTTAATTGATTCAGGTCGATGATCAGGAGGTTCAAACATAGGCAATGGTTCTGGAGGTCTACTTGAATCATTCAAGCCAGCAATACTTAAACTAGTCATTCCAATATATCCAGCACTACCTGGAGCAGGAGAAAGTCCACGAGAAGGATCATGCATAAATCCTGTAAGGGATGGTTCATGCATAAAGAGAGGCTTGTTTACAGTTTGAATATTATTTGGAACTGTTGCTACTTGTTGATTTGTTGTACTAGAAAAACTACCCCTTGAAACCAATTTACACATATAAGCATCATGAGAAAAAACATCATGGCGAATCAATTCAGCAAACAGCAGATTTGTAGGGATTATTTTACTTATATCTTTGTTTTAAGTAAGCTGCAGCTGTGACTTAATTAAAAATAACAATTTTTTAAATTTACAATAGCAATAATTTATAGATTTAACCATAAAGTTATCTATACAATCAGTTAAATCAATACAAATCTAAAATAAATCAACACAAAAAAATATACTCTCTACAACACCATTTCTAAGCTCTTCTACAAATTCATTACTGCATCATTATTGTATTTTTGAAGACACTTATTTAAATTGTCTCCAAAAATAGTCCAAATTTTAATTAAATTCAATATATGAAGTATTATCAATGAATATAATTGAAGTGACAACAAATAAACAGATAAAATAAAGTTTGCTTGTGCACAAATAATAACAACTTTACTATAACTTGCTTTCTCCAATTGATAACTTATTCTATATGTTAATTATAAGATGCAATAAACTGTAAAAATGTATCTTGATTTCAGAGACATTAAAATGTGAAAAAATGCACTATAGAATCAAAGATATGTAGTAGATAATTTTATAAAAAAATTCAATTAAAACCTTCAATTAAATATGATATAGTATGTCTGTATAACAATTGGACTTATTTGAAAAAGATATATTATTAAATGCATTAACTGAAAGAAGATGAAAGCTAATTCCATAACAAGAATCAAGTATACAGGTGTCCCTTGATAGTATGACGTTTTGTAATCCAACATGCTCAGTAGTCCGATGCATCTCCCGTCAAGGTACCCGTCCCCATTACGTGTCTGCTTGCACAGAAACACGTCGTGATGCGAGTCTCCCCACCAATTCTTACACGACGACACACATTTCGTGTGTTTTCCGTGAGCAGTTCTGTTCGAACAGTTTGAGTAGGTAATATTGTAGGTAATATTGTATTGGAGTAGGTAATATTCTGTAATCCGACATCCCTTTGGTCCTGGATTACAGAATATTACCTACTCCAATACAATATTACCTACTCAAACTGTTCGAACAGAACTGCTCACGGAAAACACACGAAATGTGTGTCGTCGTGTAAGAATTGGTGGGGAGACTCGCATCACGACATGTTTCTGTGCAAGCAGACACGTAATGGGGACGGGTACCTTGACGGGAGATGCATCGGACTACTGAGCATGTTGGATTACAAAACGTCATACTATCAAGGGACACCTGTATACTTGATTCTTGTTATGGAATTAGCTTTCATCTTCTTTCAGTTAATGCATTTAATAATATATCTTTTTCAAATAAGTCCAATTGTTATACAGACATACTATATCATATTTAATTGAAGGTTTTAATTGAATTTTTTATCTGTTGGATTATCAAGGGACAGCTGTATTTTTTATTTAAATTAATCATTAGTAAAATATAATCCAGTTTTCTCTTTACAAACTATCCTCCTTTCATAAAACAATTATTATTTCCTCTGTAGATTTTAAAGAAAGAGCACTTTTAAAATGTTCAATCTAAAATCAACCTCAAATTCAACTGGTTAAAATCACACAACACATTTTCAAAACTATAAATATAAAAAAAATTCTTTCAGAAAATTAAAATAACAATAAAAATTTTAAATGTTATTTTAAAATATTTTTGACATAGAAAAATGTTATTAAAAATAATAAACCTTAAAAAACTTTTTTAAAATAAAAAAGATTAATTAAACACTACATCTTTTTTATTTTCTAAAAATAAATTTGTATGTTTTTACATTTTCAACTGAATTTTGAAAATAATTTTAGAATGAATGTTTAAAAATATTTTAACTTCTTAAGATTAATCTAGAATTTATAAATATGTTGTATTCTAATAATGAAGCTAAACTGTTTTGAAAATATTAACAAACTAAAATTATTTAATTTCTGAAAAGGCTGCTTATCAATTTAATAAATCTATTCCACTGTAAATTGCTACTTGAATCTAAAAATAGATATATCACTATATTACATGAATAGATTACTTCATAATTTGTTCTGTCAAAAAGTTAAACTTATTACAGAATTCAAATTTAATTACAATTTATTAAAAAATCTCACTCTTATATTATATAAATAATAATGATATTTGAATTATATTTAAATCTAACATATTTCTTTATAATTATCTAAGACTTTAATCTAAAAAATAACTGTTAATTCTATATTTCATGCAATGTGCAATAACCATTCACCATATAGCATGCATAATCCATTTTTGTTAAAATGAAAAAACTAAGATTCATATAATTGAATTATTATATTTAATTTTATATTAACAATTATTTCAATATATATTTGCAAATATTAAATTTAAAATAATTGAATGATTTCAATGATTTTATTTATCCAAAGAATCTTCTGTGTATAGTTTTTAATAAATTATTTTCTGTATTGTCTTACCATGTGCTAAAAGAAACAGCAACGTTTGTTAGAAAAAGAATGCATTTACTAAAGAATGTTATTGTAATATATCAAAGTTAGAAAATTTAAAATGTATGCAGTGTTTAATAGATATATGATTAACTATGGCTACCTACCGGGTTGATCTGTCATATTTTGCTGACCTTCTTTAATATTTTGTAACAATTTATCTAAATCAGCATCAATACGTGCATCATCCATATCCATATGAGCATCCCAAGGTATCTATTTAATATATAAAATACATAAAAGATACTATAAAAAAAAAAAAACTATAAATTTTATTAAGCTGCATTAGAAAATAAGGATATCAATAAAACAAAACAATGGCAAATCAATTTCTTTTATAGAGTATATGAAGAGAATAAAAATTTATCTGTATATACAGGTATCCCTTGCTTAATGTAGGATTTAATTAATGCATGAAATTAAATGCAGCAATCTCTTCATACAGGTGGCAGAAGTTTTAATTAACAGCCATTTTTACTTAACATAGATATGTTTTTCTCAGCAAATAAGATGTTGGTAAATTTGCTATTTTCATCTGGAAGGTTTAATTACAATAGCTGTGAAATTTAACACATTACTGCTAATGTGATATTGTTTTCTTTGTTCAGAAGCTTATTTTAAAACTTCAGTACAAATTTTTTTTAATATAAATTAAATCAAAGTGTCTGCAGATAAAATGCATATCAGACATATTATGTATGCTTTTTAAGTTTCATAAAGGATATAATGCTATACAAACAGTAAAAACTACTCATAGTGTATATGGGAAAGATGGGCACATCAAATGTAGTTTTGAAAGTTTCGTTTGGAAATTTTGAACTAAAGGATACAAAATGTATGAGACACCCAAAATCCATTGATGAAGAGAAATTTCAGGAAGAAGTTGTTAATAATCAACAAATAACAACTCATGAATTTGCAAAAAATCTTAGCAAGTCAGCAAAATGATGATTGTGTTCTGTATGCATTAAGTGAAAAAAACAAACTGGATCAGGTATAATTTTGTCTGAAGAAGGTTGGCAGCTCTAAGGTTTCAGTTTATTTTTAAATTAGTTACTCATTTTTATTGCAGAATAGTTTTCTTATGAATGACAAAATTAAAATTAAAATATTTGTTATTAACCAAAAATTTCTTCTAGCAGGTGGTGATTATTCAAATACCATGTTAATGTACTAATTGATAATGTACCACTGTGTTTGAGTATTTGATTAATGTGATTTTGATATATGTAGTAGCATCGAGAGATCAATTAATCGCATTAATCAAGGGATACCTGTACTCTAAAAAAGAAAACTGCATGTATCTTACAAGAACTAGAATACACATTTAAAGGCTTTCAAGGTAATCTATGTACAAATTGATAATGTTCAGGAGTATATAATTTATTATAATGAATGATCTATGACTCTGGAACATTATTTGTAAATTCCCCCCTCTTTTACAAAATACAATATAGCCAATTTTTGAAGTCTGAAATATGAAATAAAAAAAGAATTGATATATATATATATATATATGTATACACACCTATATATGCGGTCGTATATAAAGTTATATTAAGCTAGCTGCAGATGGATATTGTATTCACCCTGGGATCCAGGGTCGGTTGCGGGGCTGTTGTGTATTTGTGTGTTGAATTGAATAGAGGAACGACATAACTTATAGCCAGTGTTAAAATGGAGGTAGCCGGAGTACAGTAGTAAATTATCCTTTTATAAATTTGTTAGCGCTGAGCTCGTTTTACTAATGAGTCGAGCACTCATTCGTCTTGGATTACCTAGTTAGTGCCACAATGACACTTGACTTCTAACCTTGCCTGTGTTGTTTAATAAAGAGAATGACTAGCGAGCATTTATTCCTTCGCTTCCTCAATTGCCGGAATTAATGTTCGGAATTTACTTCTCGGGCTATTTATCTTCTTTATCTTCTTACTCGCTAGTTAAATAAGAGGTTCTCGACCTCTCGACCTGTCCGAAACGTCCACCGAAGAGTCGAGATTCCAAGAGGATGGAAGGAACGAGGATGACGAGGTCCTGGCACGTTTTGTCGAATATGTCNAAATTTTATTTATCAAAGAAAATACTACGTGTTCAGTCCTAGGGTCAGAGTCCGCTTCCTAGAACGATTGTGGGTGGTACTGTCACCACCTGATTCGGTGGGGTGAGATGCGCCACCCCTTTAAACGACGTGACAGTGGGTTAGTCTGCATAGCTCTCATACTCGTGTTGTAGTTTAGCATCAAATCAGGTTAAATGGCTAGCTTAAAAAGGAAAGCATTAACATTAGACTGCAAAGTAGAAATAATTAAAGCAGTTGAAAGTGGAAGAAAAAAGGCAGATGTATGCAGAGACTTTGGTTTAGCAAATTCTACAGGTCTCGTAAAACTTCATCGGAAATAATAAACAAAATCTACGACTTAGAAAATGACATTGATAAATGAATTTTAGGTGAAAAATGCCTACAATCTAAAATAACTGACTTTTTTGAAATTTTTAATTACATTGTTGTAAATTTAGACATAATAATGTAAATAAAGTTGATTTAAATATTTAGTTTGCACTTTTATACATACAATATTAAATTAGATGAATTTTATAATAGATTCTTAAACAGACTTGATACTTTTATGGGACTGTATATATATGTAATAAAAATTGTAATATTATAAAGTTGTAAAAATAAAAATATAAAAATATTACATATAAAAGTAATTTTTAATATTTATGAATAATAAATTGAATATATATTCATTGTGAAATTTTTATTAAATTAATTTATAAACAATTATATATATACACAGCTTTCTCAACAGATAGACTAAACCATATCAATTCATGAAACCACCCAAATTTTTTCTGAGCATAATCCTTTTTATTTCACTAACATTTTCAATCTATTTTCAATATAGGTCTTCCACAGGTTTTAGAATACAATATAAATGTTCCAAAATAGTTTTTTCAGTTTGTTATATAAGCAAACTGAAAAAAATCCTAAAGGGATCAAAAGTGATCTGCCTTTGTCAATCTCATTATTCTGAATGAAAACTAAAAACTGGATAAAATTCAGTTTTCAAAAAGTAAAATAGTTCATGTGAAGGATAAGATACTAACAATGTTTTTCAACAGGATTAACACCTAAAGTAAATCTGACATCAGAATTAAAACTAAAAACAATTAGTTTCCTTGAATGGCCATCTAAATTTTTAGGTTTGTAGTACATTAAGTATTTATAATAGTGAGGTTAAATTTCAAAAAATAAGGAGAAAAGATTTTACAAAATTATATCAATAATGAGAAAATATTTTGATACGTTGACTACTTTAGCAGACTGATATTAAAAAATACTCAAATTAAAACAAATTTCTAACAGCTATTAACTGTAGTGTAATAAAATATTTTTCACTGGTTCAAATCAATATCTTGAGTCACAGCTTTATTGATAATACTCTATTAAAGTTATTCAAAGAAATAAAAATACCAGTAAACATTTTTGGTTTTATTATTCAAAGTATTTTCAGATCATATATTTGAAACAAATTCGAAACCAGAACATTTTACATTTAAATTTGTTTCTGATACTGATCTGAAGATTTCTTTTTATTAGAGTGAACTTATTTTTGAACCTGTTATTGTAGCAATATTTTTTAATAAAATCAATTATTCATATAAATGACAAAAAATATGATAAATTTTGTATTAAACTAAGTACATGATAAATATTTTGTGTGAAAAAATTTATACTGTATATAAAATTTTTAAATAAAATAATAAAAAAAAAAAAAT